>NC_088231.1:2179497-2275000 GCF_036934945.1 Oncorhynchus masou masou | reverse complement strand
ATTTGCCTAGGTTAAAACTAAATGAAAAGAATGAGACGTTGTTAGGCTCTCCAGTTGCATGCACATGACAGATGACGGTGGAGCTAATGCTAATTAGAAGATTTTCAAATCAGTTGCAACCTACCTAAAATAATATACTTTTGCAATATACTCTGCTTACGTTATCCAAGAAAAGTATACATAGAACAATCTGATATCATGGCGGTCCGCAAACAATCATTTAAGTGCATGCCGCCACCTACTGTGCTGGATCGCACGATCAATCATGATCTGCCCAATTCTGTACTACCATGAAAATATCATTCCAAACCAAATAAATCCCTAAACTTCTATCCACCCCCATTAAAATTGATCTATATCTCAACAGTAACATGTGTTGCCCCCGAATATCTCCAGAATAACCTTCAACCTGGCATTTTTGCTTTCCACAACCCAAGTCGTACCAATAAAATCTATTGAGTCAACTTTATTCATGATGAAAGTGTCCTTTGACCCTGCACATTCATGGGCACAAGATTTCTGAACAGGCCTCTAAATCATGCCAGGACTATCAGAAACACCAGCCCCGACGACAGTAGGTCCACTTACTACAGGTACATCCCCATGTAAGATCCATCATTCTGCACTGTAGTTCTACCAATCTGTTTCATGGCCTCTGCATACGATTCATCACGACTGATCCTATATCTCTGAGCGGCTCTAGCCTCTCTCTGTACCTGGCATCCACCAAAATGCTGCACTGTGTTCTCCCCCACAATTACAGCACTTAACCTTCACATTGCCTCCACATTCACTGTAATCATGTGCTCCTCCACACTTGGCACATCTTTTCTTTCCTTCACACTGAGCAACTACATCCATCAATCAAATGCATTTATAATGCCCTTCTTACATCAGCCGATGTCGCAAAGTGCTATACAGAAACCCAGCCTAAAACCCCAAAGAGCAGGCAATGCAGATGTAGAAGTGTAGTGGCTAGGAAAAACTCCCTAGAAAGGCAGGAACCTAGGAAGAAACCTAGAGAGGAATCAGGCTCTGAGGGGTGGCCAGTTCTCTTCTGGCTGTGCAGGGTTGAGATTATATCAGTACATGGCCAAGATATTGAAACGTTCATAGATGAATAATAATAATAATAATGATCACAGTGGTTGTAGAGTGTGCAACAGGTCAGCACCTCAGGAGTAAATGTCAGTTGGCTTTACATAGCCGATCATTCAGAGTTAGAGAAAGCAGGTACGGTAAAGAGAGAGTCGAAAACAGCAGGTCCGAGACAAGGTAGCACGTGAACAGGTCAGGGTTCCAAAGCCGCAGGCAGAACAGTTGAAACTGGAGCAGCAGCATACCCAGGTGGACTGGGGACAGCAAGGAGTCATCCGGCCAGGTAGTCCTGAGGCATGGTCCCAGGGCTCAGGTCCTCCGGTAGGGGAGGGAGAGAATTAGAGGGAGCATACTTAAATTCACACAGGACACTGGATAAGACAGTAGAAATACTCCAGACATAACAGACTGACCCTAGCCCCCCGACAAACTAATACAGCATCAATACTGGAGGCTGAGACAGGAGGGGTCGGGAGACACTGTGCCCCCATCCGACGATACCCCCAGACAGGTCCAACCAGGTAGGATATAACCCCAGCAACTATGCCAAAGCAGGGCCCCCACACCACTAGAGGTATATCTTCAACCACCAACTTACCATCCTGAGACAAGGCTGAGTAACTCACCACGTCCACCACTAATAAGCTGAGCTTCTGTCATTTTTTCTTCACCTCATGCTAATCACCAAGCCTGGATTTTGAAAGAGCAAAATATCATGATCTGATGATCCCATATATCCAGTGGAAACATCCTTAAAACATTTTTTTTTAAATCACCTGTCTGTCCCGAGCTCACTGTTGCAGGAAAGTCTGAAGGCACGGAATAAACTAGGTTGATACAATGTTGCAAGTTCGCTAGCGACAGCTTCAGGCCTGACCCAGTTGACTGATTATTTTACAATGACGGGCCTACCCCTGCCAGACTCTCCCCTAAACCGGACGATGCTAGGCCAATTGTGCACCACCCTATGGGACTCCCGATCCGGTTGTGATACAGCCTGGGATTGAACCAGGGTCTGTAAACGTTATTATTCAAATTCGCATTTAAAAATAATCATAACTGGCAAGCAGATTGGTAGAAACAGTAGGAAAAATTGTAAACTTCCCCGAACTTGAAACTCACAAGCCACCTATGGTCTTTACAATTACACCCATTTAAAAAATAGGAGGTCCTGTGAAACACATTGGAGGACCCGTGAAAAAACATGCCAAATCACATGCCCGAAATACATGTCCCATTATTTGTTATTTAAAACACTGCAGCGCATATGGGAAAAATTCTCTAACATTGAAACTGAGGAATATTTTCCCGGCAGGACTTTCTCAGAGCTCAGCATCACTGATTAGCTTTCACTTATTTGACCCTCTTTCCTACTGATCAACCTTTTGGCTTCAATAACTCTGCCTCCCTTCACATTTTCTTTAATATCATCTGTGGACATAGATATTGGGACACCAGTGATGACTCCCCTTAACCTAGCATAAGCACAAGGGACATGGCTTTTAATCTTCTTCCCATTTTCAAAATCGACCCTTGCTTAGCTTGGCAACCACACAATATTAGCAATCTACCAGCTCCAATGAACCAAGCTAATTTCATTTCACCTGCCTCTTTCTCTAAGGCATTAGTTAGTTAGATAGGGCCTCATTTACACCCTGTGGTGTCATCAAACACTATCACCACTTTCCCCTCCAACACATCACTACTCCTGCTTCCTACCTTGGCCCTCTTTAGGCTTTCTTTACTAGACGATCCACTGCTTTCTATATCATGATCTCTTCTTCCACTACCGACCATTCTGGCCCTTGACCCTCATCCTCCATACTGTCAGAACTGACACCCATATTGTTCTCATTCCAGCACAGCTGTTGCTTCGCCAACTTTTTCTACATTTCATCCGCACTATTCACCTCCACTTCCCATTAACCTCTTACCACATTTCTGCAATAGCAAAACAAGATTCAACGATATCAAACTCTCACTTGTGGCCAAACAATCGGTCTCATTAGTTCCTAGTCGCCTCCTTACACAGTTCAACCGAGAACGTGTCTCTCCTCCTCCCATCCACCGTTTTCAAAAATTCAAAGAATTTGTTTTACAGTTCAACAGGTCCATCCAGGTCCTTTCAAACAAACAGGTGTGTGCAATTAGCTCAAGAGTGCAGGATCCAGTGAAGGCTGGTGCAGGGTGAAATCAGGGAGGACAGGCTCATAATGTGTGCAGGGCCAGCGCCAGACTGAATCAGTTGGATATGGCATGTTTTTCACGGGTCCTCCAATGTGTTTCACGGGACCTCCTATTTTTTTTAATGGGTGTTATTGCAAAGACCATAGGTGGCTCATGAGTTTCAAGTTTGGGGAAGCTTACAATTTATCCTACTGTTTCTACTGATCTGCGTGCCAGCTATGATTATTTTTTATATTTGAATAATAATGTTTTCGTTTCTCAAAATTATTGTCACGTGGTTAATCATTAAAATGATACAAATCTAAACTAATGTGAGAGAACCAGCCTCTGCCATATGGACACATTGAACCATTCATTGGTGGTTAAAGAAATGAGTGCCTATAGGCCAATGCAGCAGTAGACCTATAACTTCCATTCTCAACTAAGTAAAATACATAAGCCTAAAAGCTGACAAATAAAAACAGTAGAAAATATCCTGATGAAAATTCAGGTTCTTTCAATCGCATTAATCTCTCTACCTCTAGTGAGGTCTAAGGCACTGCATTTCAGTGCTAGAGGCATCACTACAGACCCCGGTTCGATCCCAGGTGTATCACAACCGGCCGTGATCAGGAGTCCGGGGTAGGACCGACATTGTAAATAAGAATTTGTTCTTAACTGACTTGCCGAGTTCAATAAATGATAATAACAAATATTACAAATCTGTCAGCTGGGTCAGGCCTGAAGCTGTAGCTCGCAAACTTGCAACATTGTATCAACTATCTAATTCCGGGCCCTCAGACTTTCCTGCACCAGTGAGCACTGGACAGACAGCTGTTTTTTTTAGGATGTTGCCGCTGGATATATGGGATCATCAGATCATGATATTTTGTTCTTTCACATCAAGACTTGGTGATTAGCAAGCCCTGGAGTGTGTTGAAAATATTTTCTAATACTGTGAGGAACTTTTATAATTCACAATGGATGTAAAAAAAAAAAAAATCAACTCAGCTTATTAGTGGTGGATGCTGTGAGTTAAGATCAGAAATCAAATATCCCAGGTAGGCCTACTTCTATGCGAGCTCAGGCGGATGTTATCAGGACGGAGAAACCAGACACATTGGGAAAGGGAGGGATACCTAGTCAGTTGTACAACTGAATGCCTTCAACTGAAATGTGTCTTCCGCATTTAACCCAACCCCTCTGAATCAGAGAGGTGCGGGGGGGGCTGCCATGATACACTAGCACAGGATGCCGCATGGTGAAACACCGCTTCCCATTAATTTCAATGGAAGGAAAGCGGTGTAGAGGGCGGAGGACCTTTGGGTGGTGCGAAGGTGGCGTGGAAGGCAGTGAAAAATATAAACTTTTCCCAACTTTATGCAAATCACCAGAGGCGACCAATCATATCGAGTGGTTCCCATGACAAATTTGACAATATGCGACCCAAGGCTGGAGATGTTCTTCAGCAAAGATGTCTGACAAAAATTCTAAGATTGATGCAAATATAAGTGATTATAATGTCATAACGAATCATGCAAAAAATGTCAAGTTGACAGGAATATGTTAGTTAATGTAGAGACAAACGATTATGCATTTTTTTTAATCATAAAGTTAATTTACCAGCAAACCAGGCTGTCGTCTTGTGAAACAGTGGATAAAGAATCTAGCTAGCTAAAGCATTTACTGGAATTTGAATGTACAATTTTGTAAGCTTGTCTTGCTAATATTTGCCATTAAATGCAGATAGATTAAATAACGTAACTAGCTAACTATGTTCTTGCTTATTGTGCATTGGATTATAAAAATACCTGTATGCCTATGGATGTGTAGCTAGCTATCTAGCCAATCTGCGTATGGACCCAAATATTTGGTATACATATTAGTTCAGAACCTAGCTATCATAGCCAGTTGTATCAACTTCAAAACAGTCTAAATGACATTAATGAAGCCCATGGATTGAGTAGAATATAATATAGCTTTGTGCCAATGTAACAGTATAGCTTCCGTCTCTCTCCTCATCCCTACCTGGGCTTGAAACTGGGACCCTCTGCACACATCAACAACTGCCTCCCACAAAGCATCGTTACCCATCGCTCCACAAAAGCCTCCACAAAGCCAAGGGGAACAACTACTTCAAGGTCTCAGAGCAAGTGACATCACTGATTGAAATGCTATTAGCGCGCACCCCGCTAACTAGCTAGCCATTTCACATCGGTAACACCAAGGATGCAAGTCATATATACATGTAGTTATTACTATGCATGAGATCCCCACATTGTAGCCTGTACATTTAATATATTCACTGATCATGTACTCTACCTTGGCAAATAAAGGTGCAGTACAGGTTTGAATGTCTTTTTAGACTATTTTCCAGCCTGGCTAGCTGTCTAAATCGCCGTGATCCCCAACCAACCTCTACACTCACCGGACCCTTTTGATCACTCGACTAAGCATGCCTCTACTTAATGTCAATATGCCTTGTCCATTGCTGTTCTGGTTAGTGTTTATTAGCTTATTTCACTGTAGAGCCTCTAGTCCTGCTCACTCTACCTTATCCAACCTATTAGTTCCACCACCCACACATGCAATGACATCTCCTGTTTTCAATGATGTTTCTAGAGACAATATCTCTCTCTTCATCACTCAATACCTAGGTTTACCTCCACTGTATTCACATCCTACCATACCTTTGTCTGTACATTATACCTTGATGCTATTTTATCGCCCCCAGAAACCTCCTTTTACTCTCTGTTCCAGACGTTCTAGACGACCAATTCTTATTGCTTTTAGCCGCACCCTTATTCTACTCCTCCTCTGTTCCTCTGGCGATGTAGAGGTGAATCCAGGCCCTGCAGTGCCTAGCTCCACTCCTATTCCCCAGGCGCTCTCTTTTGATGACTTCTGTAACCGTAATAGCCTTGGTTTCATGCATGTTAACATTAGAAGCCTCCTCCCTAAGTTTGTTCTATTCACTGTTTTAGCACACTCTGCCAACCCGGATGTTCGAGCTGTGTCTGAATCCTGGCTTAGGAAGACTACCAAAAATTCAGAAATTTTAATTCCAAACTACAAGATTTTCAGACAAGATAGAACTGCCAAAGGGGGCGGTGTTGCAATCTACTGCAAAGATAGCCTGCAGAGTTCTGTCCTACTATACAGGTCTGTACCCAAACAATTTGAACTTCTACTTTTAAAAATCCACCTCTCTAAAAACAAGTCTCTCACCATTGCCGCCTGCTATAGACCACCCTCTGCCCCCAGCTGTGCTCTGGACACCATATGTGAACTGATTGCCCCCCATCTATCTTCAGAGCTCGTGCTGCTAGGCGACCTAAACTGGAACATGCTTAACACCCCAGCCATCCTACAATCTAAACTTGATGCCCTGAATCTCACACAAATTATCAATGAACCTACCAGGTACCTCCCCAAAGCCTTAAACACGGGCACCCTCATAGATATCATCCTAACCAACTTGCCCTCTGAATACACCTCTGCTGTCTTCAACCAAGATCTCAGCGATCACTGCCTCATTGCCTGCATCCGTAATGGGCCAGCGGTCAAACGACCTCCACTCATCACTGTAAAACGCTCCCTGAAACACTTCAGCGAGCAGGCCTTTCTAATCGACCTGGCCGGGGTATCCTGGAAGGATATTGATCTCATCCCGTCAGTAGAGGATGCCTGGATATTTGTTTTAAATGCCTTCCTAACCATCTTAAATAAACATGCCCCATTCAAGAAATTTAGAACCAGGAACAGATATAGCCCTTGGTTCTCCCCAGACCTGACTGCCTTTAAAACCAACACAAAAACATCCTATGGCGTTCTGCATTAGCATCGAACAGCCCCCGTGATACGCAGCTGTTCAGGGAAGCTAGAAACCATTATACACAAGCAGTTAGAAAAGCCAAGGCTAGCTTTTTCAAGCAGAAATTTGCTTCCTGCAACCCTAACTCAAAAACGTTCTGGGACACTGTAAAGTCCATGGAGAATAAGAACACCTCCTCCCAGCTGCCCACTGCACTGAAGATAGGAAACATTGTCACCACTGATAAATCCACCATAATTGAGAATTTCAATAAGCATTTTTCTACGGCTGGCCATGCTTTCCACCTGGCTACTCCTACCCCGGTCAACAGCACTGCACCCCCCCACAGCAACTCGCCCAAGCCTTCCCCATTTCTCCTCCCAAATCCGTTCAGCTGATGTTCTGAAAGAGCTGCAAAATCTGGACCCCTACAAATCAGCCGGGCTAGACAATCTGGACCCTTTCTTTCTAAAATTATCTGCCGAAATTGTTGCCACCCCTATTACTAGCCTGTTCAACCTCTCGTGTCGTCTGAGATTCCCTGTCCGGACCTCTGGCAGTCTCTATGGGGGTGCCACAGGGTTCAATTCTTGGAAGAGAGTCGGCCCAAGAATTGAACCCTGTGGCACCCCCATAGAGACTGCCAGAGGTCCAGACAACAGGCCCTCAGATTTGACACACTGAACTCTATCAGATAAGTACTTGGCAAACCAGGCAAGGCAGTCATTTGAGAAACCAAGGCTGTTGAGTCTGCCAATAAGAATGTGGTGATTGACAGAGTCGAAAGCCTTGGCCAGGTCGATGAATACGTCTGCACAGTATTTTCTCTTATCGATGGCAGTTATGATATCGTTTAGGACCTTGAGCATGGCTGAGGTGCACCCATTACCAGCTCTGAAACCAGATAGCATAGCGGAGAAGGTATGGTGGGATTCAAAATGGTTTGTAATCTGTTTGTTAACTTGGCTTTCAAAGACCTTAGAAAGACAGGGTAGTATAGATATAGGTCTGTAGCAGTTTGGGTCTAGAGTGTCTCCCCCTTTGAAGAGGGGGATGAGCGCGGCAGCTTTCCAATCTTTGGGAACCTCAGGCGATATGAAAGAGAGGTTGAACAGGCTAGTGATAGGGGTTGCAACAATTTTGGCAGTTAATTTTAAGATATTGGCTGATGGATCTCTTCAGCTAACAGACCAATATGCTCGAGACAGCTAGCAGGCTAGCAGATGGGCATTCGGGGGACGTCACGATGATGTGGCCAGTTGAAGTACCCCCTCGGGCAGATTATGCCGGTAGTCCAGTCATGAAGGATCGGTGGGGCTCCGAACTGGCAGTAAAATGGCGCCCATTGGCAAAATAGGTATTGTAGCCCAGGAGTGGCTGATGGACCCCTTCAGCTCGCCGGAAGATGGACCTAGCATGGGCTAGCTCCAGGCTAATTGGTGCTTGCTTCGGGACAGAGAGGTTAGCTAGGAGAAGCCATTCGGATTGCAGCTAGCTAGCTGCGATGATCCAGGTGAAAAGGCATATTAGGTATAATGTAAGGTATAATGTTAGTTATAATATTAGGTATAATGTAAAGCATCTCTTTAATAATACTTCCTGTTGGCCTGACCAAGTGCCCTCCATGTTGCCAGTTCAGACGTGGGAGGGGTTCACCGACACAGGGAGAAGAGGGATGGTGTGAAGTAGAGAGACTGTTATTGAGAAAATAAGATAGTTCAAGTGACAGTGTTCAACAGGAATCTGTGTGTGTGTCCTCACCTGGTGTCCACACCACACTAAGTTGCTGCAGAGTATTTTATGCTGAAAAACTTGAACGGACACACGAGGACAAACAATATAGCGTAATTATGGAAATAATGAAGTGTCTTGTTATTCTCCATGCTTGGCCCTCTTGCCCATTCTTTGAAGGTGAAAGGTGCCACAGTTATACACCTTAGCCTGCTTACTGCACAACACAATCCATCAATCACATTTATACAGTGGAGTGTAGATTTAAAATAGCCCGTTGTGCTTTTGTATAGACATCACACCCTTACCTAAACTGCACCCTCACCTGAGAAGTAGAAATCAAAGGGGGAGAAACTGGGAATTGAATAACTGTAGTTGACATAGCTAAGTAAATGGAAGGGTACTCTTATTGCAATGTGAATTACCTCTTGATGCTATGGGGGCGCTATTTCATTTTTGGATGAAAAACGTTCCCGTTTTAAACAAGATATTTTGTCACAAAAAGATGCTCGACTATGCATATAATTGATAGCTTTCGAAAGAAAACACTCTGACGTGTCCAGAACTACAAAGATATTTTCTGTGCGTGCCCTAGAACGTGAGCTTCAGGCAAAACCAAGATGAGACGGCATCCAGGAAATGAGCAGGATTTTTGAGGCTCTGTTTTCCATTGTCTCCTTATATGGCTGTGAATGCGAGAGGAGTAAGTCTGCCCTTTCTGTCGTTTCCCCAAGGTGTCTGCAGCATTGTGACGTATTTGTAGGCATATCATTGGAAGATTGGCCATAAGAGACCACATTTACCAGGTGTCCGCCCGGTGTCCTGCGCCAAAATTGGTGCGCAAAAGTCAGCTGCAAGTATTTTTCCATGGAATTTAGAGAAGAATGCAAGCTTCCACGAACGATATATCAATGAAGAGATATGTGAAAAAACACCTTGAGGATTGATTCCAAACAACGTTTGCCATGTTTCGGTCGATATTATGGAGTTAATTCGGAAAAAGTTTGACGTTGTAGGTGACTGAATTTTCGGTTCGTTTCGGTAGCCAAATGCGATGTACAAAACGGAACGATTTCTCCTACACACAGACGCTTTCAGGAAAAACTGCGCATTTGGTATGAGTCTCCTCATTGAAAACATCCGAAGCTCTTCAAAGGTAAATTATTTTATTTATTTGGTTATCTGGTTTTTGTGAAAATGTTGCGTGCTAAATGCTACTCAAAATGCTAAGCTAGCTTAGCATACTCTTACACAAATTAGTCAATTTCTATGGTTCAAAAGCATATTTTGAAAATCTGAGATGACAGTGTTGTTAAGAAAAGGCTAAGCTTGAGAGCAGGCGCATTATTTTCATTTTATTTGTGATTTTCAGAAATCGTTAACGTTGCGTTATGCTAATGAGCCTGAGGCTTTAGTCACGATCCCGGATCCGGGATGGGGAGTTTCAAGAGGTTTTGAGCCTTTGGTTGTGCATAGTGTTGCCAGGGAACAGCACCCTCTTCGAAGAAATAGGAGGTGAAGATCTCCCGCACACGGATTGCCTTTTGCTGCGTTGTTGGACCCCATCCTTGAAACATCCTACAGAGCATGAGACTTCTCCTCTGGCACACGGCGGCGAGCTGCAGATCCCCTCCTGGTCCTCGTGTCCATCCTCATGAAGTTATGCAGGACACAGGTAGCCTTCTCAAACCTGAATTCCTCCAGCAGGCAGTCCCAGATGGCCCTAGTCACCAACCTTGCAGTGCCCTACACGTTAACTGTAGGCAATCGTTTTGAAGGAATCTCCAGTTACAAGGTATCTGTAGGAATATGGAAGACAATGTGATTATTAGACTTTAACATCACCAGGTCATTGTGGATTACTAAAGTATAATATCCCTGATAACAAATTATGATAATTTTGGATTGATAGACGCATGGGCACACATAAACATCCCTTTTTCAGGACCCTGTCTTTCAAAGAAAATTCTTAAAATTCCAAATAACTTCCAGATCTTCATGGTAAAGGGTTTAAACACTGTTTCCCATGCTTGTTCAAAGAACCATAAACAATTAATGAACATGCACGTGTGGAACGGTCGTTAAGACACTAACAGCTTACAGACGGTAGGCAAATAAGGTCACAGTTACAAAAACTTAGGACAATAAAGAGGCCTTTCTACTGACTCTAAAAAACACCAAAAGAAAGATGCCCAGGGTCCCTGCTCATCTGTGTGAATGTGCCTTAGGCATACTGCAAGGAGGCATGAGGACTGCAGATGTGGCCAGGGCAATAAATTGCAATGTCCATACTGTGAGACACCTAAGACAGCGTTACAGGGAGATAGGACGGACAGCTGATCCTCTTCGCAGTGGCAGACCACGTGTAACAACACCTGCACAGGATCGGTACAGTCGAACATCACACCTGCGGGACAGGTACAGGATGGCAACAACAACTGCCTGAGTTACACCAGGAACGCACAATCCCTCTATCAGTGCTCAGACTGTCCACAATAGGCTGAGAGAGGCTGGATTGAGAACGTTACACCGAGGCCTGTACTTTGGAGCGGGATCGACTTGGAGGTGGAGGGTCCGTCATGGTCTGGGACGGTGTCACAGCATCATCGGACTGAGCTTGTTGTCTTTGCAGGCAATCTCAACGCTGTGTGTTACAGGGAAGACATCCTCTTCCCTCATGTGGTACCCTTCCTGCAGGCTCATCCTGACATGACCCTCCAGCATAACAATGCCACCAGCCATACTGCTCGTTCTGTGTGTGATTCCCTGCAAGACAGGAATGTCGGTTTTCTGCCATGGCCAGCGAAGGGCCCAGATCTCAATCCCATTTAGCACGACTGGGACCTGCTGGATCGGAGGGTGAGGGCTCGGGCCATTCCACCCAGAAATGTCAGGGAATTTCCTGGTGCCTTTGGTGGAAGAGTGGTGTAACATCTCACAACAAGAACAGGCAAATCTGGTGCAGTCCATGAGGAGGAGATGCACTGCAGTACTTAATGCAGCTGGTGGCCACACCAGATACTGACTGTTACTTTGATTTTTCCTCCCCTTTGTTCAGGGACACATTATTCTATTTCTGTTAGTCACATGTCTGTGGAATTTTTTCATTTTGTGTCTCAGTTGTTGAATATTGTTTAGCTCATACAAATAGTTACACATGTTAAGTTTGAAAATAAACGCAGTTGACAGTGAGAGGACTTTCTTTTTTTGCTTAGTTTATGTGCATGTGTAGCATGTAACAATAACAGGATCATATCAAGGATAGCATCACAAATGAATACAGAAATACCACTTGAAGCTTGATGATGAGTTGATCATTTGAATCAGCTGTGCAGTGCTAAGGCAAAAACAAAATGTGCACCCATTTGAGTCCCCATGACCAGTACTGAGAACCACTGCTCTTCATTGGGACCTCTTCATATGCAGACAAGCTTTCATAGCTCTCTTTATCTGAGGACAAAAAACCTCACAAGACTTCATTATAGTCAAATTACACTGCACTAAATATTATGTTCCTGTTATCTCCGTCCTCACTTCTAGGGACAGGAGCTCCACAAAAGTACCTGACCTATCCAGAATAGCATACTCTCTCACTGACAGTTGGGTCTACTATCCTATCACCCTCCTCCATGGCTGTTAGCTAGCTACCTACAAATGGATTTGGAGTTTGTTTTTTTACAGTGATAAATACATTAAGATAGCTAGCTAATATGAAGTTAGGTAGATGGTGATATTTCATTCACTTAGCTATCTATACAGTATGTGAAGTTGGCTAGATAGCTAGCGAGCCAACTAGCTAGCTCATTTGAGTTAGCCTGCACTGTAGCTAGTTAGCTAATAATATATCGTTTTTTTTTTACATTTTCGAAATGTATTTACTTATGCGAATAGGTTCTCCCAGCCATGTGGACAATTGGAAACAGGGCAGCAAATTTTGTTTGTCACCAGAGCATTGTAGAGGATATTACTATTGAACTATGTAGTCATTTAATAACCAGACCTTCATACAAACTTGCTATCCTAAATTATTGACGCACAATTGAATATGCTGCCAGCACGCCCAAAGCGAGTCACAATGGACGGCCTAAGCGGCACTTTACCGCTGTATAGTGTACATTCACCGTTAATCAACATCCACGTCTTCAGCGCCCGTGGAACAGTGGGTTAACTGCCTTGCTCAGGGGCAGAACGACCCATTTTTACCTTGTCAACTCGAGGGATTTGATCCAGCAACCCTTCTGACCCAAAGACAATTAATACATTCGTAAGTGCTGGTTATGAAATTAACCAAAACTTGTTTCTCACAAATGTAGCAGATTGTGAATTATACAAACAATGTTTCCACTCAGAGAATGAGAATTGCAAGTGACTATAGCCGAAATGAATACCTGCATTAACATAATTTATGCAACCAAATGGTCTAACATTTACTAGGCCTACTGGTGACATATGTAATGGGGAATTTATTTTTTTAAAATATTTAAAAAACAATCATAAGGCAAACAATTCACACAATGAATTGGCTGAGTGCATGCATTCTGGAGAGAGATGCTACATATATTTGCCACACACTCCTCCCCTCTCAACATTTTAAATTATACTCAAGACAAATTATCTTCACACATATTTTAGATGCTTTTCACTGACAGCCACAACTCAATAATCAGCTCGGCCTATTGCCATATGCGCTGCCCAAATTGCAGGCTTCCCAAATAGTCATAGGCCTGCGCACTTGTGATTTGAAACAATCCAGAGCAAAAAAATGAAGAAGCTAATGATCCTCTGTGGCTAAGTCATGCTCTCTGGTGAAGTATTATGAATTATTTTATTTAGATAGGAGTAATTATGTCATGTTGGCGGGAAATCAGCATCTGAACAGTACACTGACAACTTTCCATTCCAAAGTGGCTGAAACCAGAGATCTGGTGCCCCAAGGACCAACTTCCCCCAATTGTTTTATTTGTAACAGGCTCTTCTATTTTCCCACTAGCACGGACTTTGCTCATACATAGTGTAACGACCCTGGGCCTGCTTTTGCGGCACCGTCGATAGCGCGCCGGACCTCGGGCTAGAACGTTGAGCGTCCGAGACCTGCTCCCCTGCCGTTTCATTACAGATCATTCAGAAGTGATCGGACCTTGCATCCACGACAGTGCGTGTACTTGACCGGTAAGCGCGTTCCTGTAGGACGTAGAGTCGCAAACTAGCGCGGGGACGCGCTCTTTGAAAGGAGGGAGTAGTGTAACGACCCTGGGTTTATAAGCGTGGAAATCGACCCTGCTGCACGAGCATGCTTTTGCGGCACAGTCGATAGCGCGCCGGACCTCGGGCGAGAACGTTGAGCGTTTTCTCCCTGCTGTTTCATTACAATATGTTGAGTGAAAATATACTTAATACAATTGTAATGTGTTGTCTCAACTAGCTATTTTAAGATAAATTCACAAATTGTTAGTGACTATTTTATTTTACCTTTATTTAAAAAGGCAAGTCAGTTAAGAACAAATTCTTATTTTCAATGACTGCATGGGAACAGTGGGTTAACTGCCTGTTCAGGGGCAGAACGACAGATTTGTACCTTGTCAGCTCGGGGGTTTGAACTCGCAACCTTCCGGTTACTAGTCCAACTCTCTAACCACTAGGCTACCCTGCCGACTATCGATAAGAGTATCTGCTAAATTACTTACACGTAATTACGAGATACTCATGTCTCCACCCTAACAATGGGAGTAGTTGTCCTAAAGATGGGAAGGCAGGCAACAAGCTTTGGTCTGCATAGTCAGCCCATAGAAATCTATTGGGTCTATTCTGGACAGATTTTTGCGCGTGAACACTCTGGTTTCTCCTCTTCCTCTCTGCTGAAAATATCTAACCAGAGAAAGCATCCGAGCGAGCAAAACTGCGCCCCTCTGAGTTACTATATGTAGGCCATGTGTCCTATTCTGTCTGGACATAAATTGTATGGCATGCCATACTATTCTTATCCAGACAACATCATCTACATGTTCTGCACATACTTAGACAGAGGGGTTTCATCTGAGCTCGACGCGTCTTTCTGTCCGCGCGCCTCTGCACGGGGCATGATGATCAATATTTAAATATTTTATTTGGGCAGGCAAGGAGGTACGGCAGTGCGGGCCAGGACCTCTAACGCCGCTCCCGGGTGTGCAAGCGTGCAGAGAATGTACGATGTATTTCTTTAAAGTTGGCAATTTAAAAAGAAAAGAGTGCTTCAACAAAATAGGAAGGAGTCAGCGAGGTAGAAACCTGAGGCTATTTTTGCCTCATCGCCTGTCACACCGGCACAGTGCGATGCACGTACACTTTCTGACCTCCGCGATCGAAGCTGTCGCTCGGAGGGTGGCGGCCGTTCCTCTCGCCTGTCTCATTATATGCGCAGCGAGATAAAAAGCTTGGCTGTGGCTGTGTGCTCACTTGGCAACAGTTAGTAGAAGGAGAATAACAAGTAGAAACTCCTGAACCCCAAAACCAATAAAATTGAAATTCCACAGGCAATTTGTATTATGGTAATTTCTCTAATGCAGATTATAAAGTAATTGCTAACAATGTATACATAATACGTCTTGGCCACTTACAGGTTGAAGACAAAGACTACACGGATGTCCAGTATACTGCCCTACCAAGAGAAAAAGCAGTAACTGTGCATTTGGTCCAACATTTGTTATTGACTTTTTTTCATACATTGAATAGATGCTTTATCATGTGGACAAATATCCAGCCTCCATTGTGTTGTTGCATGGAGAAAATGGGATGGGATGGGGGGGGGGGGGGGGTCATGTTTGCAGTAACTACAAAAAGTTAAGGTGAAACCAAGGAAAAGGACAGTAAACTGCCATCACTGAGCTTTGTGCGGCAGTGTCTATGGTTGACCTTAGTATTATGTATTGTTCTTCGCTGATACAAAGTATCAAACTATATGACACTAACAGCCACATACAAGTAAATATATTAACACAAGTTTGTGTCAAAAACAATCGGCATGGAAACCTGTTCCAGTGGGTGTACCAAACAAGAAGGCAGTATTATTATGTAACAACATTTGGAAAAAGTGAAGGGGTCTTGATACTTTCCGAATGCACTGTACTTCCATCATTTTTTCCAACCTGGTGCTGGTTACCTTAAGATGAGTCCCTAGACACGTGTGGCGGTCGTAGAGCAAAACGGAGAACACTATCATGTTCGTCAGAGTCTCCCCTTTCAATATAGTTTGTGGGTCAATAGTTTTGTAGGTCAAACCGTTCTGACACTACAGACGTTTCCGGGAGAAGACCGATCTTCGGGATGTCTCATGGTCTGACAAACACCGTTCTAGCTTTGCCACCTTTCAAGTGCGACATCAGGAGGTGGAGTAAGATGCATCCAATGCAAACACATCTGTTGTTTAAACTATATCACAAGCTTAAACTGATGGATTTTAAATGGGGATTATTTCAAATGTTACTCAGATTGACAACTCTAGGGGGGTTAAACACTTATTGCACACAGAGTGAACCCATTAAACGTGTTATGTGACTTGTTAAGCACATATTTAGGCTTCTCACAACAAAGGGGTTGAATACTTATTGACTCAAGACATTTCAGATTTTCATTCTAAATTAATTTGTAAAAAATCTTGACATTATGTGGTATTGTGTGTAGGCCAGTGACAAAAACAATCTAAACGTAATCTATTTTATATTCAGGCTGTAACACAACAAAATGTGGAATAAGTCAAGGGGTGTTAATACTTTCTGAAGGCCTCATTACAATTCTCTGAGTTCTACAGACATTTCCTTGGACTTCGTGGAATAGTTTCTGACTTGCACTTCTTCAGCAAGGTTCAATGGTGGTTGGCATTTTTTTTATTTCACCTTTATTTAACCAGGTAGGCTAGTTGAGAACAAGTTCTCATTTACAATTGCGACCTGGCCAAGATAAAGCATAGCAGTGTGAACAGACAACAACACAGAGTTACACATGGAGTAAACAATAAAGTCAATAACAGTAGAGAAAAAAAAGAAAAAAGAAAGTCTATTTACATTATGTGCAAAAGGCATGAGGTAGGCGAATAATTACAATTTAGCAGATTAACACGAGTGATAAATGATCCGATGGTCATGTGCAGGTAGAGATACTGGTGTGCAAAAGAGCAGAAAAGTAAATAAATAAAAACAGTATGGGGATGAGGTAGGTGAATTGGGTGGGCTATTTACCGATGGACTATGTACAGCTGCAGCGATCGGTTAGCTGCTCAGATAGCAGATGTAAAAATCGTTGAAGTTGGAGACTTTTATCTCCCTCACCAACTTTAAACAATTCGTTCCAGTCACAGGCAACAGAGAACTGGAAGGAAAGGCGGCCAAATGAGGTGTTGGCTTTAGGGATGATCAGTGAGATACACCTGCTGGAACGCGTGCTGTGGATGGGTGTTGGCATCGTGCCCAGTGAACTGAGATAAGGCGGAGCTTTACCTAGCATGGACTTGTAGATGATCTGGAGCCAGTGGGTCTGGCGACGAATATGTAGCGAGGGCAACTAGAGCATACAGGTCGCAGTGGTGGGTGGTATAGGTGCTTTAGTAAATGCCGTTGGGAAATGCTTGTTGCATTACAGCCCCCAACTGAACTCAAGTATAGATCCATTACACTTTGATACAAAATGGGAAAGGGGAGGCAGGAAATTTTATATATATATATATATATATATATATCTTTGTTTAATTACACTACCAACTAACCCTATACTCATTAAAACCCATCACCTTATTCCACTACTTTTACCTACCCCAGGCCAACTGCATGATAGAACAGGACACTACCACTCAACACACGCTGTCACTCTTCTGAAGTCAAATCTCGTACCCCAAAGTACTGCTCTGAAGCTGCCACCACAACATATATAACCATTGCGATCAATGCTAAGAAGCCAACTTTACTGAAACGTACAGTGGGGCAAAAAAAGTATTTAGTCAGCCACCAATTGTGCAAGTTCTCCCACTTACAAAGGTGAGAGGCCTGTAATTTTCATCATAGGTACACTTCAACTATGACAGACAAAATTAGAGAGAAAAAAATCCAGAAAATCACATTGTAGGATTTTTTATGATTTTATTTGCAAATTATGGTGGAAAATAAGTATTTGGTCACCTACAAACAAGCAAGATTTCTGGCTCCCTCAGACCTGTAACCTCTTCTTTAAGAGGCTCCGATGTCCTCCACTCGTTACCTTTATTAATGGCACCTGTTTGAACTTGTTATCAGTATGAAAGACACCTGTCCACAACCTCAAACAGTCACACTCCAAACTCCACTATGGACAAGACCAAAGAGCTGTCAAAGGACACCAGAAACAAAATTGTAGACCTGCACCAGGCTGGGAGGACTGAATCTGCAATAGGTAAGCAGCTTGGTTTGAAGAAATCAACTGTGGGAGCAATTATTAGGAAATGGAAGACATACAAGACCACTGATAATCTCCCTCGATCTGGGGCTCCACGCAAGATCTCACCCGTGGGGTCAAAATGATCACAAGAACGGTGAGCAAAAATCCCAGAACCACACGGGGGGACCTAGTGAATGACCTGCAGAGAGCTGGGACCAAAGTAACAAAGCCTACCATCAGTAACACACTACGCCGCCAGGGACTCAAATCCTGCAGTGCCAGATGTGTCCCCCTGCTTAAACCAGTACATGTCCAGGCCCGTCTGAAGTTTGCTAGAGAGCATTTGGATGATCCAGAAGAAGATTGGGAGAACAAAATATAACTTTTTGGTAAAAACTCAACTCGTTGTGTTTGGAGGACAAAGAATGCTGAGTTGCATCCAAAGAACACCATACCTACTGTGAAGCATGGGGATGGAAACATCATGCTTTGGGGCTGTTTTTCTGCAAAGGGACCAGGACGACTGATCCATGTAAAGGAAAGAATGAATGGGGCCATGTATCGTGAGATTTTGAGTGAAAACCTCCTTCCATCAGCAAGGGCATTGAAGATGAAACGTGGCTGGGTCTTTCAGCATGACAATGATCCTAAACACACCGCCCGGGCAACGAAGGAGTGGCTTCGTAAGAAGCATTTCAAGGTCCTGGAGTGGCCTAGCCAGTCTCCAGATCTCAACCCCATAGAACATCTTTGGAGGGAGTTGAAAGTCCATGATGCCCAGCAACAGCCCCACAACATCACTACTCTAGAGGAGATCTGCATGGAGGAATGGGCCACAATACCAGAAACAGTGTGTCAAAACCTTGTGAAGACTTACAGAAAACGTTTAACCTCTGTCATTGCCAACAAAGGGTATATAACAAAGTGTTGAGAAACTTTTGTTATTGACCAAATATTTATTTTCCACCATAATTTGCAAATAAATGATTTTCTGGATATGTTTTTCTCATTTTGTCTGTCATAGTTGAAGTGCACCTATGATGAAAATTACAGGCCTCATCTTTTTAAGTGGGAGAACTTGCACAATTGGTGGCTGACTAAATACTTTTTTTGCCCCACTGTATATCCTAACATGACTTTGTCAGGTAAATACTCAATCAAAGCTCAAAACAACAGACTGAGTCACCTGTTTCACTGGGTCTGCGTCGCACCAAACTCGTGGTGTTTGTTATGCCCACCATCTTCAACTGCTCCACCTCCACACAATTCTACCCCAGAAATCACTTCTTCCAATGGTGCCCTGTGCCGAACCACAAAGCAAGATACATATCTTTCCCCAAGTTGGGTCGCACAGAGCGCCTGCACCCTCTGATCTGAACAAACAAACAAACATCCATCACAAGTCCACTTCTTCTCCTCTTCTACACCTGTAATGCTTGCTGTTAGGGGTTTTAGGCTGGGTTTCTATATAGCTGATGTAAGGAGGGCTATATAAACACATTTGATTTGTTCTCCACTCAACCTGAAACCACCCATGGATCAGCCAAAAGGCCTGGTTTCACCCTCTTCAAAAGTCTTACTCCCACATGACCAAATGTATCTTATTCATAGACATGTCCATCAATGCAAGGCTCGGGCTCTGAGCTCCTCACAACACCTTTTCCCCTTTCCATTTCTCCCCTCCAGAACTCAAACTGGTCTCCGGCTCACTCTGTTTGAACTTGACACCAATCTTCCTCAACATACAGTCTCCCTTGTTGTTATTGCTTACTTCAAGAGATTCAAACCCATCATTTTCAACCCCCTCTCTCTTCCCTCCAAGGCTCTTCCCTTAACCAATTACCCGACTGCTTCTGAAAATATTCAACTTTTCCAAACCAAAATGTATTTTTATCCTCCCAGAAAGACATGCTAAGCCCTGTACTACCTCCACTTCAAATTCAGTCAGCCAATCTACCTCGGTGCCCAGTCAAGACCAGTCTGACATGCATTTATTATTCGGCGGAGTTTAACAGTGGTTGGCATCCAATATGTTACATTACCACCCCAAACTAAACTATAGTATCAATCTATTACACTTTGTTATACAAAATGGGAAAATTAAAATAAATTTGTATTTTTATGACCATAACAACTAACTACACTCCTTAAAAACCCAATACCTCATCCACAACTTAAACCCTATCCGCTCCTGCACCATGCCATCGGCCTGGGAGGACGGACCACCACTCAACACACCCTGTAACTCTTCTGAAGTCAAACCTCATAACTTCTCTGCAGCTGCCACCATGACATCCATTTTCTGGGATTTCCATTCCATTTCTGTAGTACAGTTGATAACCATTTCTAAGAAGCCAACCTTACTGAAGCATATATCATGCGTTGGCCATGTAGTATCTGATCTACATCGGTTTATATTAGTTACTATGCTGTTACTAAGCAGTAATGTTTTATGGCAGTGTTATATTACTGCACCTAATAGGAAATGCACATGCACACCATTGGGCCGGGGGCTGTAGAGCACGAGGGGTTTTGACTAAACTAAACTAACTGTACTCCCGTCTCCTGCCTGGTCATTTCTCCACAACACAAATATTACAGGCCTATCCCTCTGTGCTGTCACAGATCGACTACTCACAGGTGTCCTCTCAGGATCCCTCACCCATGACCCATCCTCCTCCACTTTCTTCACTGCCTCAACAAATGAAACCTGCACTACTTTGACCACTTCAACCTGCCTCTCTCACAGGTGTCCTCTCAGGATCCCTCACTTCCCTCACTTCCAATCCCCCAACAACATGAGCACCCCTACAGTTGACAACTTTATCCACAGAAACTACACAATCCTCTATCCCATGCCCTCCTGCACACTTCCCACATCTTGGAATCTCCCTCCTACACACTGCTGCGACATGACCATAAACGTTGCACCTGAAACAGAGCAATGGATTCGGCACAAAAGCTAACAGGATAACTGATATATACTAACATGACCTTGTCGGGTAAAGACTGACTCAAAAAGGACTGACAGTGACTGTTTCACCACCGGATCTGCGTCGCACCAAACAGCAGGTATCACAAACACCAGGAATCTTCAACTGACCCAGCTCCACACTTAGCGCTAGGGCTCTAACCACTCGGGCGGCAGGGTAGCCTAGTGGTTAGAGCATTGGGCTAGTAACCGCAAGGTTGCAAGTTCAAATCCCCAAGCTGACAAGGTACAAACAAATCTGTCGTTCTGCCCCTGAACAAGATAGTTAACCCACTGTTCCTAGGTCGTCATTCTTAACTGACTTGCCTAGTTAAATAAAAGGTACAATTAGTTTTAAAAAACTCCTTACAATTGTACACCCGTCCTAAGAGCAAAGCAAGAAACAGATCTTGACACAAGTTGCGTGACACCTTGTGCCCACTCCCTCTGGTCAGAAGAAACAAACAAATATCACAAGTCCACTACATGTCACTGATTCAACAGCACCCAACTCCTTTCTCACCCACCCTGAAACCACAAACGGATCCACAAAAAGGCAAGGATCCACTTTCTCCAAAAATATCACTCCTACTGGACCAGATTCTTCTTCATGCCCATTGAGTTCCGAGCTCCTCACTTAACTCACACTCCTTCACCTCCAGAACCTGTTCTTGCTCACTATTTGCACTCAACATCCCAACTCCATGTTGATCACCTTTCTCAAATTGAAATCCAACCTCTGCTTTCCTAATTATTTTCTTCCTCCCCCATTCCTCAGAAATGCACCTTTCTGCGTCCCTGTCCCAACACTCCTTTTCTCCAGACCTCACAGTGGCATCCCAATGTAACTCCCATCTCATAATCATCCTGCCCACCTCCGAAAAGTGTCTCCTCCAGGAGCCAAGATTTTGAGAGCATCTTCCCTACAGTCCTCTCCATTCGCTTTCCTTCTCATGTGCCTGCAAAGCATGCACTGGGTTTGGGCTGAATTGGCCACAGGTGGAAGCCAATCAAGTTGTAGTGACATGTTAAGTATGATCACATTTTGTTGCACCTGAGCTCAATTTGAAGTGGCATAGCAAAGGGGTGTGAATACTTATGTAAATGAGATTTCTGTATTTCATTTTCAATACATTTGCTAATTGATTAAATCTTTTTTTTTTCACCCATCAACATACAATATCCCATAATGACAAAGTGAAAAACATGTATGTTGATGGGTGAAAAAAAAAAGATTTAATCAATTTTGAATTCAGGCTGAAACACAAAATGTGGAATAAGTCAAGGGGTATGAATACTTTCTGAAGGTTACTGTACGCTCTACTAGTCTGGACAAGGTACACAATTAATGAATTGAATGTCGCCTACAAGTGGGCCAATTGACTGAGGCTGTGATGATCAAAATGTAATGCCTGATTCACACAATACTACTATGGTGAATGCTTACCCAGGCTGATCTACAAATAATGAGTAGTTATGATGCAAGGGGATTTGTAGGCACCTGCACGGTCAAACAAGCCCATAAACCCCTCCATTGATTGGTCTTTTGACTAAACGAAAAATCTCAAAAGATCTGATATGATTGGTCAAAAAACTAATTTAGTTAGGGGAGGGGGGAATCAGAATTGGGCTGCTTCTGTAAACACAGCCTTAGTATTCATCCCTTAAACCACAGCTCCAAGAGCAGTTATGAAATGTGAATTGAGAAGGAATTAACATTTTCATCTGGTATACAGTTTCAACATTTGTCATTATGTAATGAAGCAATACAATTATACTTTAGGACCAAGAAAAGCCCTCCTACACACTTTCCCTTTCCAATGAGGCAAAGAGAATAAGTGTGCAAATGCAAATCCTGTATTGGGTGACATGTGAGCTCTATTAGAGCACCTGAAATCCCTGGATTGTATATACACGGCCTCCTAATTGGCCTCACCAGGGAGTGACACTGCATGACGGGGGAGTGTGATTGGATGAATTCAGTTCAGTGGAGACCTTTTCAAATTGGAACAAAAGAAAAACATCTTCTAAATATAGTTTAGTATTACATACCATTTCCAAACAGACATTGTATGTAAATGCTTTTACATTGTAAAGCTTAGCAGAACCATCCATACCCCATAAAACCAATAACACGTTCACACTGTCATGCCAACCTGTGTGTGTGCGCAAAAGAGCGAGAGACCAGCATAAAAATTAACCCACAACCAAAACTGTGTTTGAGAAATATTTTCTTATTCAGATGTATAGCCAGTGAGAACAGACGTTGTAATGGAATACTTGGTTACAGTAGGAGAGTAGTAGAAAGACAGACACCAGACCACCTCAGTTACCATGGCATCCCTCAATAGTCAAACTAAGATAGACACATCAAAAACTACCATAACGGATGGCAATAACTGTCCTCTAAAGGACACTTTTACTTAAGTCTACGACAAGCATGTTATCATGTTTTGAAAAAGACACCATCAAGACATACTGATATAATTACTCTCGTGTAAAGGTATGAATTCATAGCTGAAATTAAAAATATGGCGTAGTGAGTGTGCATATGGTAGATTTAACTGAACTGTAGGAGAGGGCGGGTCTGAAAGTAGTAGGACGCTGGAGGGCAGTGCGACCTCAAAATCAGGGTGCTCGGCTTCGTTAAGGGAGATGGGGGTGGGGGGGGTGTTGCCTCTCGCCGTTTACAACATCTTCCTCTTCTCAAACTCCTGTGGAGAGAGGGACAGAACAGAGGGGGGAAAGAGATTATTATTCATGTGGATTCACACAGTTCGTTTACATCTGGAAGCTACAGGGGTGGGGGATGATGGGTGCTAGTAGTCCCCAAAAACAAACTTTCCTTTGTTCCCGGGGTTGTGGGGGATGTCTTCGTCACAAATGGCACCCCCATTCCCTACATAGTGCACTACTTTTGACCAGAGCCGATGGGTGCCATTTGGGATGTAGACAATATATTTATCTCATTGGGGATTAATGAAGAGTTTATAAAGTACAAATAAATTCAGAATTGTTATTTCAGATGCAAAGATAAATACCTTACACACCGAATAAGGCGCTATGCAAGGCTCATATACAGTGTGGAATAGTCCAAACACAGAAAACATGTATATTCACACCAAAGCATCAAGATCCATAGGCATGTGACATGACAGTGAAAAATATGTGAAAGTACATACACCATTTCCTAAATATCAGCAGAGGAAGGGCGATAGAACAAATACTCTCCTTCCCTTCCTCCTAGAATTTCCAATTTCACAGAGGAAAAAGCTTATTTTATGCAAATGTCTTTTATCAGGTCTGCAACAACAGATGCATGTTGCTGCCCATTGGAAAAGGCCTTACTTTAAAAAAAAAGCTGGATGCCTACTGCCACCAAGTGGTTGAACAGATCTACTTCGGCTCAACACTCAACTTTGACACAGTGCTAGAGCAACTTGGCGGGGTGTGCATGTGTCATCTGTAATGTAATGCTCAGGAGTGTTAAGGGATGGGTTAAGTGGATCTGTACGCGCCGATCAAGGTCAGGCCTTTGACTTCCTGGGAAAGAGAGAGAGAGAGAGAGAGAGAGAGAGCGAGAGAGAGAGAGAGAGAGAGAGAGAGCGCATGGGGTTGAGCGGGGCTGTGTTAGGGCTTCATGGTGGCCCCGAGGCATCAGGCACTCTCTGATGGATGAAAGGAGGCAAAGGATGGAAAAAGGGTCCACTCAGAGACTGTTCTGTCTGCTACTGCACGGCAAGTGGTACTGACGCACCAAGTCTGGTCCCGACAGGACCCTGATCAGCTCCTAACCCCAAGCCCTGCTTATTACCTGTCCTTCTGCCTAGTCATCCGTACCTATATGTACAGATCTGCCTCAATTACCTCGTACACCTGCACATCGACTCGGGACCCCATGTATATAGCCAAGCTATCATTACTCATTGTGGATTTATTCCTCGTGTCATTATTTTTCTATTTTACTTTTCTATTTTTTGATGCATTGTTGGGAAGGGCCTGTAAAGTAAGCATTTCAATGTTGGTCTACACCAGTTTTTTTTCTCCAAAACATGTGACATAAAATTCGATTTGAAGAGGGCGAGAGAGCGAGCGAGAGATGCAAGAAGGATCGTCCTTGTGTGTGACAAATAGTCAGGAGGGGAGAGTGTCAAAGGTGCTCAAGACAGAAAGAAGGGGAGAGGCAGAGCAAGATGAGAGATGAGGGCAGGATGAAGGAGAGGAGAGAGGGAGGGATGAAGAGTGCTGGTGTGCGACAGGGACATTTTGTCAAGAAGGGAGGCCATGAGAAAGAGTGAAAAATGGAGAGAGCAGCACACATGGGTGAATGGAGGTTTATGTGGGCTTGACAGAGTCTGCGTGGAATGCTAGGTGAGTGGAGTTTGCACTTTTGGATCTATTCTATCGGTGACAAGCAAGCTTAATCTAGCGCAGTTACAGTATTTGAAAGAAAACAAATACTTGAATCTAGGTGTGGACACAAGGGGCGCTTCACTGACCAAGCAAAACCCCTAAAGGGTTAGGCATTGCACTGTACTGAGAGCTGAGCATGTTATACCAAACCAAACTACCCCCCACTGGCACTACTTTCTTTGTTTGCTCTGGTGTGTCGTGTGTATTATTACGCCGATTACAGCAGCCGCCAATGAGATTAACAGAGACGTATGAACACAATGGGCTGGGAAATTAACAGGCCGGGAAAGAGTTTTTCATCATTATGCGCAATGATTATGAATTAAACCAAAACAGTGCTACCACCGCACAAATCCATATCTGTGTGTTCGGGTTTGCCACACTGTGCTCGCTCGTAATGAAAGAATAAGATGATGAATGGGTGTAATACACACTTTAACTTTTTATACGTCTTGTTAAAACTGCCGTCCTCCGGTGATAAATTGAAATAAACAGGCAGCAGCAGCGGAGCTAAATTGCCCGCCCCGGCATCAGCCATGGTTATTCATTTCCCCCTTTCACCTCGCTGTTGCCTTTTGTTTATTACGTATTTAAAAAAGTTAAATCCCAAGTCCCACAACCTTGCTTGTTAACGAACCCAAACACTGAAAACATCAACAGACTCAAGTAGAGAAAAACTCAAAACGTACTCAACCAACAGTAAACTCTGTTTAGTTCGTAGTTTTTTATATATATTTGAGGGAAGAGGCAGAGTTGGGATGTGAGACTAAAGTAACCCTTTTGCCGTCCTCCCCCAGCTGCGATGCGAGAACGATACGGTCCGTCGCACCACTGAATGACAAATGTTCTCTCTCTACTGGTCTCACCCATAGAGTTGGCTAGAGGGCTCTTGAACCATGGAAAAGAGAGATGAGCTCTTTAATACATATCTCTAGTCTCACCTTGAACATGGTGCTGCCCAGCTGGGCAGGGGACATGCTGACCACAACGCCCGCCTGCTGTAGGGCGGCAATCTTCTCTTTGGCTCCGCCCTTTCCCCCTGCGATGATGGCACCGGCGTGACCCATCCTACGGCCCGGCGGGGCAGTGAGCCCAGCGATGAAAGACACCACAGGCTTGGCATTTGCTCCCTGGGGGGGAGAAAGAGCCCCAGTCACTCTTGTATTCTCAGACAAATAACAGAATAGACGCTGCAAAACAGACAAAATGTCTTCCTGTTAACAGCCCCTCTTAAATAGGCATTCTTAGAAGCCATCTTACATTATTATTAAAACAGATGGTAGCGTACAGTAAATGTTTTCTTCACATTCATGTCAATACGATATTACATGCTCTGTCCAGATGTGTGTGAAAGAGTCAATGAGACCATTTAAATTGCATGGGTATGAGCGTGGATGGGCACACATACAGCCTCCACACACACACACCCCTCCCTGCCATTTCATATGATCTCATTCTTGCAGAAGCAGGTAATTAGTCACACGGACACTGATTAGCTCTGGCCCCGTCCGCTCAGCTCGTCCTGATGGATGGCTAAATTCAACATTCGAGATAATCTTCCCGTGCTGGCGGGAGGGGAGAGAGAGCTAATATTTCACACTCAGGAATAACATCATACTGGGGATGAAAGACCTAAGGGTGGGGCTTGTTCATTAGGGCACGCGAAGGAAAACATTTTGAAATGGGTAGCGAAAAATGAGCGTTTCCTATTAGACCAGGTACTGTCGTAACTACCCATTTCTGTACATTTTTTTGCCAAATGAACAAAATCCAGACCTCTTCAGAGGCTCTTTCTCGGGTACTTGCCTTGTGATAAGGCTCTCCCTCCATCTTTCTCTTGCGCCCTCTTTCTCTCCCTCATTCCGTATCCTTCAGAGGCATTAACACGGTGTGTCAAACAAACTGGCCGACAAGCCAGGGAAGGTGGGCCTCCTGCATATGGCTTGACTTCACTTCTACCATTTCAACACAGGCGTTCCAAATGGAGCACTCCTGAAACTGGCAGGTAGGTACAGCAAGACGACTCCTATTCATTTCAACAAGCTTGAAGACACTGGATAATTGTTTAAGCAGAGCAGCCAATCCGCTCGTCTCTCAGCCAAGAAAATCCATTTTTAAAAAGGTAAAAATAAAAAACCTGGCTAACAACGTACAGTATTAACAAGAGATGGCTCTGAAAGCAAATGTTCACTGAACGGGGGAATATGACTGCAATCAAGGGAAAAAAAGGTGCCGAGAGGATTCTAATTATTAGAGGTGAATGTTTCCTCTTGTAAGGTGGCCCAACATTTTTTCCCTTTAAAATGGGTGAGATCGAGGGTGGCCATGCCGCCCTGCAGGCTTTTGTTCCACACCTGAATCTACTGCTCAGCTGCTTTTCAGGACCTTGACGAGCTGAAGCAGGGCTGGAGCAAAAGCCTGAACATTCAGTAGCTCTCCAGGTGGAGGGATGGCCACCTCAGTTTCAGAATCTCTATTCACAATGCCTGTCCCTGTCCATACAATCTTATTCATTATGATCAACAAGTCAAAACTGATCCTGGATTCATCAATGCAAGCCCAATGCCGTTCCTCTAGCTAGGCCCTCAAGACTCCAGTTCCGGCACTCGCTTATCCCGTCCTAATGAATTCACAACTTTGACAAAATGAACCATCCCCGTGTGTATCAACACTTAAATCTACCTAAACATGTTAGGCTGTAATTAGTCAATTAATGTTAGTCTTCCCTCAGAGAAGAAATCGGTGCATAACAAGAGAAGCTGAATTAGCATTTGAATGTTCCCACCGCCTTTGTCCTCCATTGTTAACCGGGGAGATGCATTACTTTAGTAATGGAACGAGAGAGAAGAGGAGGAGAAGGTTGTTTCCCCCACCTCTTCTTCAGTTCGTTCCCCCACAGGAGGGGCGGAGCAGGAGGCAGGGTTTTTTTTCGAAAGGGGGAAGCCTTGCTGTATGCTCGAGGGTAGAGCCTCAATCTTGTCAGATTAAGACAAACAGACAATTACAAAATTTACGAGGCCCCCTGTTCACACACTAGATGTGAATGAGTCTGCTGCCTCACCTCTTTCTAAAATCACTCCCCTGCCCTCCTAGACAACAATTGGAGTGTGTTAGTGAATTACAAGGGCTTGGCGTCATGCGTAAAGCACCTAGGAGAGAGAGAGAATGCAAGAGCAGGGGCTAAGAGAGAGGATAAAATGAAAAAGGATTAAAGGATACATTTAGTGTTCACGGAGGGTTAGCTGCCAAATACTCTACACCTGTCTCATTGGAAAGCATGGGCCCAACGGTGTTCGGTCTTAGTTAGCCGTTTAATTTTACAAATGCATGGAGACTGAATAATACTAGGTGGGATTTAGAAGTCTCAAAAAGAAAAAAAAAGAGAATGAGACCTTCTGTAAAGGTGACTTACACAGAATAAAAATGTAAAAAAATGCAACATGCAACAATTCCAATTTTTTTTACAGTTTGTAACTGACTAACTGTAAAAAAAAAGTGGAATTGTTGCATGTTGCATTTTTTTACAGTTACAGTTCATAAGGAAATCAGTCAACTGAAATAAATAAATTAAGCCAAAATCTATTTCACATGACTGAGAATACAGATCTGCATCGGTTGGTCACAGATACCTTCTGCCTCATACAGTGTGACACCTCTCCTTCTCATAGAGTTGATCAGGCTGTTGATTGTGGCCTGAATGTTGTCCCACTCCTCTTCAATGGCTGTGTACAGATCCTCGCGACGTGACCATAAATAAAATGCAATTGTGTTGGTTACCCGTAGTTTATGCCTGCTCATACCAAAGCCCCACAATGAGGCACTCTGTTCACAACGTTGACATCAGCAAACCGCTTTGCCCACACGACACCATCTTCCCGGTACAGTTGAAAACGGGATTCATCAGTGAAGAGCACTTCTCCAGTAGTTTGTGCAGAAATTTTTGGGTTGTGCAAACCCAGTTTCATCAGCTGTCCAGGTGGCTGGTCTCAGACGATTCCACAGGTGAAGAAGCCAGATGTGGAGGTCCTGGACAGGCGTGGTTAAACGTGGTCTGCTGGTTGGACATACTGCCAAATTCTCTAAAATGACGGAGGCGGCTTGTGGCAGAGAAATGAACATTCAGTTCTCTGGCAACAGCTCTGATGGGCATTTCTGTAGTCAAAACTTGAGACATCTGCCTCCCGGGCTTTGTCGTAGACGGCCGAGAACAGAAAATGGCGCACAATTGGCCCAGCGTCGTCCGGGTTAGGGGAGGGTTTGGCCAGCCGGGGTGTCCTATCGCGCTCTAGCGACTCCTGTGGCGGGCCGGGCGCATGCACGCTAACACTGTCACCAGTTGTACGGCGTTTCCTCCGACACATTGGTGCGGCTGGCTTCCGGGTTAAGCGAGCAGTGTCAAGAAGCAGTGCGGGGTTGTGTTTTGGCGGACAACATGGCTCTCGACCTTTGCAACAATGGAACAAGACTAACTACCAATTGGATACCACATAATGGGGAAAAAAAGTGTTAAAGAAAAATCATAAGAAAACTTGAGCCATCTGAGGCATTGTGTTGTGTGACAACTGCACATTTTAGAGTGGCCTTTTGTCCCCGGCACAAGGTGCACCTGTGTAATGATCATGCTGTTTAATCAGATTCTTGATATGCCGCACCTGTTAGGTGGATGGATTATCCTGGCAAAGGAGAAACAATCACCAACAGGGATGTAAATAAATGTGCAATTATTATTTTTTCAGTTCATGAAACCAACACTTTACAAGTTGCCTTTATATTTTTGTTCAGTATATTAAAACAGACAGGTTGGAAAGCAGCCCACAGTTAGAGGAATAGTTTTAATATGTAGGCCATGCAATGACCTCTAAAGTGTGTACTAATTTTAGCTCTGCGAAATGAAAAACATCAGTGCAACTTTTGGGTGCATAGATCTCCCTTTTAAAGCTCCTCTTTTGTAAATTAGTTGATTGTCTATTTTTAATCCACCCCATTCCTTGTATTGGGCACATTGTGTCAAGTGTTACACTTTTAATAAAGACTGATTTGACAATTTGATCTCCATCCCCAAACTTCAATCGTGTACAAGTGCTCACCAAATGGCTGATTGCGATCTTCAAGACATTTCTAGTCGATCACCAAAAATGTCTGTAGAAAGGCCAATGAATGATAAAGGCTTGCTCTTATTTTTTGCACTGTTGGCAGAAGATACACTTGATTCAGAAGCCCTGCGCATCGGGTTGGCAAAGTGATCCCATTTTGAACCATTTCATTTGTCTCAAAACATCGTGCCTACAGCTTTCACAACCCCGGCCACAGCAAAGTTTGATACTAGCCTACGTGAGATTTCATAACTTTTAAAAGAATGATCAGAGGGAGACTTCAACATCATTACAAAACGATAATGATAATGTATTTGACCTACTACACAAACCTCATTCCTACAGAACTGTTTTTATTAGGTTAACGTAAGTTAAGTAATGTTTTTTTTTTAAATCTGAGAAGTAGATCTCTGCCTTCTCTTTGACTGGGAAAATGATCTTGGTTGGTGATCACTGCTTTATACCAACCCTATTTCAACAGTCTTTACCCAGCACAACCAAACCTCTGCCAACCTTAAAGAATATTTATAGAGAAATTACTTAAAACATGCAGGTAAAATGTTGTACAACTTATGATAATTTACTAGATGTAATAACGTGCTTTCATAAGGCTTAAGTAACATTATCTTATGTGTATGTATCAAAATGTCAACTGACTCAAAATCAATTTAAGACCAAGAGCTCCGCTGTCTGCCCTGTCTTCCGTAATGGAATCGATACGAGGCCGTCGTTAACAGTGGCGACGTCTCAAATGCACCCTAGTCCCTAAATAATACACTACTTTTGACCAGAGTCCTATGAGCCCTGGTCAAAAGTAGTGCACTATACAGAGAATAGGGTGACATTTGGGATGCACCCAGGGGACATCTACTACATCTCTTCCAGGAAGATAAAGTTCAATTCATGTAATGTTGCCTGACCGTTCATTGATCATGTCCTCTGCGTATTTCACACCAAACCCTCATTTGTAATCTGTCCAGTGTGATGAAATTCATTAAAGAGCGGTCCCAAATGGCACCCTATTCCCTACCACACTACTTTTGACCATGGCCCGGGCTTTGGTTGAAAGTGGTGCACTATATAGGAAATAGGGTGCCATTTGGAAGGCAGCCTAGGATGATGTGTCTGCTGTAACTAATAGATTGACAGGTTTGAAGGTTTTTCATCTGTGCAGAAAGAGATCATTTTGAAATGTCAATCTCTACTGGTAAGGGCATACCAATGTGATATTGTATTCTACTTTTCATCAGAGTCCCAAATGGAACCCTATTCCCTAGTGTAATTGTATTGTACTTTGCACACAGGGAGCTCTATTTCTAAATAAATACATTTTGTATTTATTTTTGAAGCACATTATTTTTTTTAGGCAATATGGATCTTGCCATCTAGCCACTTAGCTAGCAAACCAAATGCATAGCTGGAGCCCTGAGCTGGATATAATTTACTTGGCAAATACATGGTTAACTTCGTTATAACTTGTAGTTTTCTGAAAAACCTGGGAATTTTGGGAAAGCTACCGACATTTTGCAACCCTAGAAAAGAAAATGTCTGATGCATGGAATTGTTCAATGAGAATCTAAAGAGAGGAACGTCAATTTAGGGCTGGCTTTGCATTCAGTGTTTTCATTTCTCAACGTTGACAGAACAGCAGCCCAGATGAAACAATTTCAGGCTTTGGTTAAACTGCTGCCTCTGTGTGGAGCGTTGAACACCAATCGACTTTCTGAGAACTAACCCGCGGCTCACACGCTCAAATTGGATGAGCCGGTTTGTACATGAGGAAGGGAGAGAGGCTGCGTCCCAACTGGCAATGTAATCCCCATGTAGTGCACTACTTTTGACCTGGGCCCAAAGGGCTCTGGTCAAAAGAAGAACACTATTAGGAAATAGGGTGCCATTTTGGCCTTAGCCAAAGAGTTGTTCTCCCGACACAGAGGGTGGTGAGAGAGAGATTTGCATGCATTAGGGCAGCAGAAAGCACATCAAATTCATATTTATCTGCCGAACACCTGACACAGACAAACCGCATAGCGTGTGCACACATACGCGTCACAAAAATCTCCTTGCTCAATCAAAATTCTGTGTCTTGACAAACCTAGAGGGCAACACACACACTTGGCAATAACTGTCGCTGAAAGGCACTTAACCACTTTTCAAGCCTTGCATAATTCACCAGCCATGCTCCAATCGTCAGTCTCTCCCACACCTGCCTGGAAAGTGTCAATCAAAGGTGTATTCTGCACCATGAACCCTAACCCTCTCTGGAAGTACATGCACTCTAGCTCACACCCTCAGCCTATCCAGAACCCAAGGTCCATTAGCAGGTGGAAATACACACAAACAGTGTCTTACTATACTTGAGGACTTTTGGGAACCAACAATTGTTTCCTATTGAAAATCCTATTTTCTCTAACACTAATTCTAACCTTAAAATAGCCTTTTTATACAAGTGAGGACCGGCAAAAATGCCTCACTTCTCTGAATTTTAGTTAGTTTACAATTCTTGTGAGGACTTCTGGTACTCAGAAGTAAAGTAGAAATGCATCCACTCGCAAACAGGTTTTGGGACTGGGGGCTCTGGGTGTGCCCTCCTGAGGGCAGAATCAAAGCGATGAAAGGGAGTACCTGACAGAACCACTCATCTTTCCAAAAGGGTCTGGATGATTCACGAAAGCACTGGTGGACCATTGACAAAGTGTTAACAGTCTGGTAGCATGTTAATGTGTGTGTCTCCTCTTACAGAGTTGTGCTGTTTGAGGTAATCGGCAGCATTCTCCTCGGCGTTGCCGCCGATCTCGCCGATCAGGATGATGCCGTCAGTCTTGGGGTCCTGCAGGAAGACCTCCAGGCAGTCGATGAAATTTGTCCCATTGAAGGGGTCCCCACCGATGCCTGAGCAAAAATCACACAAACCATTAGAACAGTTACGCTGCTTATATCCATAAGATGGATGTCAGATGTGACCATAGGCATAGAGTACAATGTACTTGTCATTTTGATTTAATATGTCACTAGGAAATTGTTATGTACGCATTAAAAATAACTACACTGAGTGTACAAAACATTAGGAGCGCTTTCCTAATATTGAGTTGCACTCTTTTTCACCCTCAGAACAGCCTCAATTCGTCAGGGCATGGACTCTACAAGGTGTCGAAAGCATTCCACAGTGATGCTGGCCTATGTTGACTCCAATGCTTCCCACAGTTGTGTCAAGTTGGCTGGATGTCCTTTGGGTGGTGGGCCATTCTTGATACACACGGGAAACTGTTGAGCATGAACAACCCAGCAGCGTTGCAGTTCTTGACACAAACCAGAGCGCCTTGTACTTACTATCATACCCCGTTCAAAAGGCACTTCAATATTTTGTCTTGCCAATTCACCCTCAAGTCTCAATTGTCTCAAGGCTTAAAAATCCTTCTTTAACCTGTCTCCTCCCCTTCATTTATACTGGTTGAAGTGGATTTAACATGGAGCATTCAACAAGGGATCGCAGCTTTCACCTGGTCAGTCTCATGGAAAGAGCAGGCGTTCCTAATGTTTTGTAAACTTAGTGTAAAGTATTCAGACCACTTGACTTTTTCCAAATTTTGTTACGTTAGACATATTCTAAAATGGATAGAGAAAATAAATCCTCAGCAATCTACACACAATACCCAATAATGGCAAAGCGAAACCAAGTTTTTCGAAATGTATTTGAAATAAAAATGTTTTAACACCCAATTAAAATTAAACACTGTCAATTCCTAAGAATTTGTAAGACTCTTATTTGCATAAAATGGACAGAGACCAGTCTCAAAATCAATCAGCAGTGTTTATTCTCGAGAGTACTGAACATGATACAGTTTACCACAGGTTATAAACTGAAAATGACGTCATTAGTTTTCGAACTGTCCCGTCTCTTCTTCACCCTGGTACAAAGGCTGTATAGTTCTCAAACCTTCCCACATCGTCTCTCACCTACTTAGATAATTTACGACCGAGCCAAGGTCTGCCTGTGTAGATAAGTATTCTAGCCAGTCTGACTATAAGTTCATTCATTTCTACCAAGGAACGGACAGTCATTGTTCTATTTCTTGATTGTAATTACACACATTATATTCAGTACTAGGATAAAAAGAACATTCATACATCTATACAGTAACATAATGGTATTCTGATTAGTCAGTCCTGATTGAAATGTATACATAATTAGTCATTATTGATAAAAAAAATCCCTTAACACTTACTTACATAACTATTCATACCCTTTGCTATGAGACTCGAAATTGAGCTCAGGTGCATCCTGTTTTCATTGATCATCCTTGAGATGCTTCGACAACTTGATTCCAGTCTACTTGTGGTAAATTCAATTGTTGGACATGATTTGGAAAGGCACACACTTGTCTATATAAGGTCCCACAGTTGACAGTGCATGTCAGAGCAAAAAACAAGCCATGAGGTTGAAGGAATTTTCCGTAGAGCTCCGAGAAAGGATTGTGTCGAGGAACAGATCTGGGGAGGGGTACCAACATTTTTTGCAGCATTGAAGGTCCCCAAAAACACAGTGGCCTCCAGCATTCTTAAATGGAAGAAGTTTGGAACCACCAAGACTCTTCCTCGAGCTGGCCGCCCAGCCAAACTGAGCAATCAGGGGAGAAGGTCCTTGGTCAGGGAGATGACCAAGAACCCAATGGCCACTCTGATAGAGCTCCAGAGTCATTTGTGGAGATGAGAGAACCTTCCAGAAGGACAACCATCTCTGCAACAGTCTACTAATCCAGGCCTTTATGTTAGTGGCCAGACGGAAGCAGCAACTCAGCAAAACGCACATGACATCCTGCTTGGAGTCTGCCAAAAGGCACCTAGACTCTCAAACCATGAGAAACAAGATTCTCTGGTCTGATGAAACCAAGATTGAACTCTTTGGCCTGAATGCCAAGCATCACATCTGGAGGAAACCTGGCACCATCCCTATGGTGAAGCATGGTGGTGGCAGCATCATGCTGTGGGGATGTTTTTCAGTGGCAGGGACTGGGAGACTAGTCAGGATCGAGAGAAAGGTGAATGGAGCAAAGTACAGAGAAATCTTTGATGAAAACCTGCTGCAGAGCGCTCAGCACCTCAGACTGGGGCGAAGGTTCACCTTCCAACAGGACAACGACCCTAAGCACACAGCCAAGACAACGCAGGAGTGGCTTCGGAATAAGTCGTTGAACGTCCTTAAGTGGCCCAGCCAGAGCCCCGACTTGAACCCGATCAAACATCTCGGGAGAGACCTGAGAATAACTGTGCAGCAATGCTCCCCATCCAACCTGACAGAGCTTGAGAGGATCTGCAGAGAAGAATGGGAGAAACTCCCAAATACAGGTGTCCCCAAGCTTGTAGCGTCATACCCAAGAAGACTCAATACTGTAATCGCTGCCAAAGAAGCTGTAACAAAGTACTGAGTAAAGTGTCTGAATTCTTATGTAAATGTGATATCAGTTTTATATACACACACACACACACACACACACACACACACACACACACACACACACACACACTAACAAGAATGTATACAAACTTGTTTTTGCTTTGTCATTATGGGGTAATGTGTATAGATTGATGAGGGGGGGGAAAGGATTTAATCAATTTTAGAATAAGGCTATGCCGTAACAAAAAGTCAAGGGGTCTGAATTCTGTCAGAAGGCGCTGTATTTTGTCTATACCAGGGGTGGACAACTAGCAGACCTTTTTGTAGTCCCGCAGAAAAAAAAAACTTCTCTCAGGGCAAGTGTAGAATTGAATTAAATTACTCTAAAACTTAAGAATATTCTCTCTGCTGAAATTTTCCTTTGGGCTCTCAAAAGGCTAGGGCCGGCTTTGACTGCATGGATGGGTACGCAGACCCGCGAGCCACTGAGGCCCCTCATTATCAGTTCAGATGTGTTAGTGGCTCCCACCCCATCAAAGCTGTATATCGATGGTTTATAAATTTGCAGTATCTTTATATCATAACGTTTAGTCCCACGTACCGATGCAGAGAGACTGTCCCAGGCCAACTTGTGTAGTCTGGTGCACAGCTTCGTATGTGAGAGTTCCCGACCTTGAGACAATGCCTGAAAGATAAGGAGAGAATGAGGACAAGTTCCAATTCTCTTAACAAGCATCCTTCCCTTTTCCCCTTCTTGAGCGGTAAGGAGGAAGAATGAATTTAAGTATGGGAAAGGACCTCTATTTATACTGTATGGGTGCGGCCCAAATTGCACCTTATTGCCAGGTTCTTATTTGTCCAGAGTAAATAACCCACGGACACTAGAGATGCTTTAACCAAGTTTAATTCTTCCCAAAGTTTCTGTATAGCTGTAATCAGACAGCAAAACATTTCTCTCCATCAAAGTTATTTACATCCTACTTAAGACACTCCCTCTCTCCAATCCTTAGTTTATGCCCAACAGGAAGAAGGTAAACAGATACTAAACCATGATTACTCCCTTAAGTGGAACTGACCTCACCCCTCACCTCCTGACCTCAACCCCTCCTTCACCTAATCCACAGATATCCATCTGTCTTCCTTAAATCAACACGTCGCTCTCCTCTCCTCCATCAAACACATGTCAAAGCCTTCTGGCTTTCTACAGAGAACCCTTAACTTCTGACATAAAGCCCATTCTCTCACTCTTTCTATTCAAGGCTTCTTCTCTATCATCTATTTAATATCTCAATGTTCAAAATGACAAACCCAACACTATACAGTGCAATACGTTTGACTGGAGCCCCATAGACTATAGTGAATAGGGTGCCATTAGGGACGCACACTGTATGCCTTTGCAATGAGCAGCAAGTGGTCGAGGATGTCAGTGCAGCGATGCAGCTCCCCAGCAGTCACTCCATCACTACACCAGTGCAGGCTGGTGGGAAGAGCTAGAGGAGGATGGGTTCATTGTAATGACTGGAACAGAATAAAAAGGAACAGAGTCAAACATGTGGTTTCCATATGTTTGATGTGTTTGACAGCGTTCCATTAATGCCATTCCAGACGTTACAATGAGCCAGTCCTTCTATAGCTCCTCCCACCAGCCTCCAATGCACCTGGAGAAACATTTGCTATGACTGCGTCTGATGCCTAGTGCCTACAGGACCGCAGCACTGACATCTTCTCAAACTGTCTGCCATGAGACAGTGAAGAAAATAAACCGCTTGTTCGCTCGCCGAGCAACTAGCGTGGATAGCCACATGGGTCCTTTCTCCTTCTCTGACTCATTCTCCCGATTCAACTACACACATGTCATTTTGGAGACTGAAGCACCTATCGTGGGATCTCTAACCTACTGTTAACTTTCCATAAGAAACAGAACAAGCCGTTGGTCTGTCAGCATCATGACGTAAAAGCGGATTTTATTCAATGAGTCACTGAGATGAATGCAAGTCAGCCAGGCAAAAATATCTCACCAATCCTTCCTTTCTTGTGAATGTGGCCCGGCATGATCCCGATTTTGCATTCTCCCGGCTGCAAAATAGGAAAACACAAAGTTGATACCAAAAGTGCGTGTGTGTTCTCACCTCTTACGTTGATCATTCTAGAGCAGTTGCTGCCGATGAGGCGCGTAGTGCCCTGGCGCAGCAGCTTGTGTGTGTGTATGTAGATATCTAGTATATATCTATATATATCTATATATATCTAGATGATATCTATATATCTATATATCTAGATAGATATATATATATATATATATATATATTCTTACATTAATAACTCCAGGGCAGTTGGGGCCGATCAGGCGGGTGGTGCTCTGGCGCAGCAGCTTGTGTTTGACCTTGACCATGTCCTGTTGGGGGATGCCCTCTGTGATGCACACCACCAGGGGCATCCCGGCATCAATGGCCTCAATGATGGCGGCACCCGCAAACGGAGGGGGCACGTAGATCACTGTGGCCTCTGCCCCGGTGCCCTCTCTCGCCTGTAGGTGCGGACAGAGGGACATGGTGAATTTAGGGCTTGCTATTCATCCATGTATGCATTTAATTAACCATTTCTTAACCAGGCAAGTCAGTTGAGAACCAGGTCTCGCTTAGGGCTCAATAAGACCAGAGACAAGAAATAGCGGAACACATTTAACCTCCTTGACAGAGTTGAAGACGGGCACGCCGAGGTGTGTCCTCCCCCCCTTGCCGGGGGATACGCCACCGACTAGCCGGGAGCCATAGTCGATTGCCTGCTGGCTGTGAAACGTCCCCTAGAGATGGAGAGAAGGAGGAAGAATCAGAGAGAATCAGCTAGTCCCAATCCACCCAGTCGTTTCTCACTTGACCTTAGCCCACTTCAATGTTTGATTGCAGATCTGTAAGATGGAAGCAATATCGTGGAGTTCCTTCAGTTCAAAGGATTAGGGCCAAGGGGATGGGAGGCAGCGGCTGACTGTGATAGATGGAGCGGGGAGTTGTCCAGGTCACTAGCGGCACCAATCGCAAACCTTGAGATATCATTAAAGCCAGGTATAAGGGAATGAGGAGAACAGGCCTGCCATCCACCATTAATCAACAGGGCAGAATGGTGCCCAGTGAGGGAGGGGGCACGGGAATCAAGCTGACATGGATGGGCACACGGACACTGCCAGCATATTAAGACTAGGTACAACAGCAGGTAAATCAAGGACTATGTGAATGGTGGTCAGAGAGGAGATTTGGTAAATTATTTTCAGGTATTAGACTAATTGTCACTTAGTCATGCATTTAGATCAATGGGAAACTAAGTAAAATTCTACTTAAATGTAATTTAGGATTTGCCTGTAAGTGAAAGGGGCTTAGGTTGGCATCACATACAATCAGTTTAAATCCAACTCAGGCACACTAAACAACCATAATCAATGGCCTTGTCTCTGTATTTCAAGAGGTCATCAATAAAAAAGCATTTTTTTCTTTTTAAATCACTCACAGTCCCAACTTTACTTTTTCAGGGACACCAAGTCCAATAATGTGTCGTAATATTATTAATATTCAACCTGCCAAGTTCCATCAGCCTTCTCAGTTAATAATTACAGAGGCTGTCTAGAAACGCTATAGATAAGTGGCTACGAGGGCCAACTACGACACGTCCAAATCAATGACCCTAATGTTAAAACTATAATTACCAGCAGTTAAGAGAAAGGAAAGACTGAGCCTGCACTTTTTCCCCCCTCGCAACACAGATATCTTTACATTTCAATTTCTTCCCTCCGCCAGTCTCATCTTTTTTCTTCCTCTGTTCATTTATAATGCAACGTCTGCTCACTTTGCTCTTTTCTCCGGTGGTGGCGGTCCTAGCGATCATCCACTAATGAGCGGACAATGAATTTGAAGTATGGTTTGCTTATCAAGCCACGGAGGAAAGTCAGTGTGCAGCAGCAGCAACACTTGAGTCATTGCTCAGCCCTTTCTAATTAGCATGAGTATTCATTAGAATAACTATATTTAATAACCCTATATTAAGTTAATGAAGAGTTGTTGGGGGGGGGTATTAACCTACAAGGTGCAAGAGGAGAGAGTTGTTCGCTTGTTGGACAATGATGCCGATACTCTTCTTTTGACTGGGCCTACCATCCTCACCTAAGACAATATTGGGGAACGAGATTATGCTGTCATTTATCTGGGGATAAAGTGCTCAGTTGCAGATAAACTAGCTACTGTGCTACTGTAGGTAGATCGTCGACTATGTCTGTTGACAGTGAAACACAAGCCTGATTGGGTTTTTGTGTTTCACTGTCAATAGATAACCCAATCAGGGTTGTGTTCATTCGGCACCAAACGGATGAGAGCAGACAGACAGAGGGACTACCTGGACTTGTTCAATAGGAAATGCAAATTTTGCAAAAGTTAAGATCTCCTTTGAGTGCCGTAATGAACACAACCCAGTTGAATGCAGACAGCAGCCGGTGTCGGCCAGGTGTTGTGTAGCCGACATACCTGCTTCCCTGTGAAGCCTTGGCAAATGACCTTGGTGTCTTTATCAATGTAGAGGTTCTTTCTTGAAGCAGTATAACAGCTCCTTACTCCATTTTGCTGCACTGCAAATGGAGACAGAAGGAGAGGTAACATTTCACACACACAGGTGACATTTCCAAAAAACTGTATTGTCATGATGGAAAGGGGAGAAGGATTCCCATCTAGGAGACAGTCCAGTGTTGTTGCCTGAGCTGTTGTCACATGTGCCTCTGATTACTTTAAATCAAACAGACCTGATAGGCTCTGGGCCTATGTTCCAAAACTTACAGTAGAACTGTCAGCAGTAAAACACACATACATTATCCAAGCATAGTGGTCGATATAGCGTGTTTTTGCTGCCCATTGTGCCTTTTCTCTCATGATTGATATTGAAAGGCAGGGAAAGGGGGATACCTCATCAGTTGTACAACTGAACGCATTTAACTGAAATGTGTCTTCCGCATTTAACCCAACCCCTCTGAATCAGAGGTGTGGGGGACTGCCTTAATCGACAACCTACTGTTCCCCAGGTGTGGATATCTGCCTTGCTCAGGGGCAGGAAGACAGATTTTTACCTTGTCAGTTCGGGAATTTCATCCAGCAACCTTATGCTCCTACCCGCCAAAATAAGCCTATGCATGGTATTAGTCTGTGCAGTTCTGTATGACAGTCATGGTGAGATTATTATTTCACAAAAGGCAAGTTATAAATAAGGGAAATGAAACAAATGACCATGAATGTGTATAGTAATCTACATACATTTGTGAGACTCAGAAGTGGAAATTCTGCTATTTGGCCATGAAGGCTTGCTTAAAACCATAGGGCAACATCATGGTTGCATGTGACGTTCGTTTGCTAGCTAACGGTTAACACTTCATGTTGTTGTTTGTCCTCCATTTGTGTTGAGCATTGAACTAAACTGAGGCAGAAAATCAATTTAAAAAAAACTTTGATAGGATCTGATAGACTACTGATTGATAAGGTTATTTTCAGGCTTCTGCTCAGGGGCAGCTGGTCCACAGAATTAGCCAAGAATCCTATGAGCTTTTGACCTATACTATTTCTATGAGCTGGTCAATGTGTAGCTAGCAGATTATAACAGTCTTATGTGATACTACGTTAGCCGTTACAGGATAGGTGCTGTTTGGCGTAGCACAGAATTTGAAACCAACCTTAACGATACCATCTTCGTTCTCGATTCGGACAAACGTATCGCCAAGTTAAGGATGGTCGAAAATTATCTGTGCTATGCCAAACATGAACTTACTTATCCGGTAACGGTTAATGGAGCATTGCCTTAGCCTATTGCTATTGTAGAGCAATGACATGCTAAAAACAATTGAGTAAAGAGAAGAGACGGAATGGATGGGTGACTTAAGTCGTTTCATACCAACCAACCAGTGTTGGAGTAGTGAACTACATGTAGTTCAACTAGTAATTGAACGACATTTTGCAGTATCTTGGTGGTAACGTTAGTTGAACTAAATTCAAATATAGGCAACGTTAGAGTTGTCATCAGTTCATTTTTTCCCATGTGGCAGTGTAGCTAACTACTAAAACGTCAGTACTTTTTTAAGCAAAGAGAAAGGTAAATGGGTTAAGTAGTCAATCATTTCCTTTATTTCTCGGCATCACTGCATCAGACCTGCCTAATTCTCACTTTAAACAGCTTTGTGTTTCATATGCTAATGTAACGGATGTAAAATAGCTAGCTAGTTAGCGGTGGTGCGCGCTAAATAGCGATTCAATCGGTGACGCCACTTGCTCTGAGACCTTGAAGTAGTGGTTCCCCTTGCTCTGCAAAGGCCTCGGCTTTTGTGGAGCGATGGGTAACGATGCTTCGTGGGTGACTGTTGATGTGTGCAGAGGGTCCCTGGTTCGCGCGAGGGGACGGTCTAAAGTTATACTGTTACACTAAATCACATTCTGTTAACATATCATATATGATATCATATATGTACAGGTGCAGTGATATGTGAGGTGCTTAAAGCTAGTGATGGAGATATGAGTCTCCATTTAAGTAAACCATTTCTTAAATGTAAGGTATACTAAAGCTGTTTCTTTCAGAGTGAAATAATTGGTAGCTTGGTTAACTCTTTTCAGAGTACTAGTAGCTTCCCCCAACACTGCAACCAACATAGCCTGTAGCTACTTCCATATAAAAGAGATGCAAATCACAAATGGAAAGCTTTTACGAGCTGGTTGCAACGTACAATACAATGGGGGAGTAACGTTAACGTTAGGTGGCATTAGCTTACCAAGCTACCAAAACAACTAACTAAATGACAGTTACAGTATAGCTATCTCGTTTATAGAATTGACATGCTAAATATAAAGCCTAAAGGACAAGCACGGTCAAAGTTCAGTAGTTCGGACTGTGGCCTGGAAATTGATGCGCTATCAGCATGCTAAAATAGTTAGCCAGTATAGATGTACGAGGGCTGAGTGCCATGGCTAACCTGTGCGCAAGAACCAACAAATCCCGTGCAAAACGTGCTCCGTGAAGCACTTAATTTACCAGAAACTAAACATTGAATACTTTAAAGGAGAACACATATGTTGTTCTACTTACAGAGCAGCCGGGCAAACAATCTACTATGCGACATCTCCGGTCATTCACCAATGACACCGGAGGCTAGGGACCTAAACGTAGAAGGCAAAGGGCTGACTATAAATATGCCCAACTAAAACAATGTGTTGCAAAAACGTTTGGACTTGTTCAACCGAGATACCAATGAAATATGTTGTCATTATACCAATTATTTAAGTCGCTGACAAAATTAGTACAACCAGTGAGATGGAATTTTCTCAAGGCAAATATTCAAGGTTGGCTTTAAACAGCAAAGAATTCTGGATAGTGGAGTTCAATCACTTTCATCATCAACTCGGATGAGGCCAGCATGCCTCATATACTAGAATGCGTGTTAAGCCCATCATAGAAATCCCAAGGGTAAAACCTGGAAATGTGATTCTTAGAGTGAACAAAAATGTAAAAGCAACATGCAACAATTTCAATTTTTTTACTGAGTTACAGTTCATACCAGGAAATCAAGAAATGTAAATGATTTCAGTAGGCCCTAATCTATGTATTTCACATCATTTAATAAATGCCATTTAGCAGACGCTTTTACCCAAGGCAACTTACAGTCATGCATGTCATGGGCTCCCGAGATAAAACTGCCTCTCAGTGCAAGAGGTATCATTGCAGTCCCTGGTTCAAACGCATCACATCCAGCTGGGATTGGGAGTCCGAAGGGCAGCGCACAATTGGCCCAGCGTCATCTTGGTTTGGCCAGGGGTAGGCCGTCATTGTAAATAAAAATTTGTTCTTGCCTGACCTGCCTAGTTAAATAAAGGTAAAATGCATGCATACATTTTAAGTATGGGTGGTCCCATGAATCAAACCCACTATCCTGGCATAGCAAGCACCATGCTCTATCAACTGAGCTACAGAGGACCACAACTGGGAATTCCCAAGATGAATCTGTTGATCACAGATACCTTGAAAATAAAGGTAGGGACATGGATTTAAAAAAAAAAAACAGACAGTATCTGGTGTGACCATCATTTGCCTCATGCAGTGAGAAACATCTCCTTTGCATAGAGTTGATCAGGCTGTTGATTGTGGCCTGTGGAATGTTGTCCCACTCCTCTTCAATGGCTGTGTGAAGTTGCTGGATATTGGCGGGAAGTGGAACATGCTGTCGTACACATCGATCCAGAACATCCCAAACATGCTCAATGGGTGACATGTCTGGTGAGTATACAGGAAAATGGGAGAAATTTGAATTTTTTTCAGCTTCCAGTAATTGTGTACAGATCCTTGAGACATGGGTCTATTATCATGCTGAAACATGAGATGATGGTGATGGATGAATGGCATGACAATGGGCCTTAGAATCTCATCAAGGTATCTCCATGCATTCAAATTACCATCAATAAAATGCAATTGTGTTTATTGTCCATAGGTTATGCCTGCCCATACCATAACCCCACTGCCACCATGGGGCATTGTGTTCACAACGTTGAAATCAGCAAACCGCTCGCAACACGACACCATCTATCCGGTACAGTTGAAACTGGGATTCAGAGCACACTTCTCCAGTGTGCCAGTGGCCATCAAAGGTGAGCATTTGCCCACTGAAGTCGGTTACGACACCAAACTGCAGTCAGGTCATGACCCTGGTGAGGGCGAAGAGCACACAGATGAGCTTCCCTGAGACGGTTTCTGACAGTTTGTCCAGAAATTCTTCAGTTGTGCAAACCAACAGTTTCCTCAGCTGTCCGGGTGGCTGGTGTCAGACGATCCCCAGGTGATGAAGCCGGGTGTGAATGCCTTGGGCTGGAGTGGTTACACGTTGTCTGCGGTTTGGACGTATTGACAAATTCTCTAAAACAACGTTGGAGGGGTCTTATGGTATAGAAATTAACATCCAATTCTTTGGCAACAGCTCTGGTGGACATTCCTGCAGTCAGCATGCCAATTGCACAAACTTGAGACATCTGTGACATTGAGTTGTGTGACAAAACTGCCTATTTTACAGTGGCCTTTTATTTTCCCCAGCACAATGATCATGCTCTTTAATCAGCTTCTTGATATGCTACACAACATTTGGGAGAAATAAGCTTTTTTGTGCTTATGGAAAGTTTCTGAGATATTTTATTTCACCTTATGAAACATGGGGCCAACACATAACATGTTAAGTTTATATTTTGGGGGGGATTCATGAGGAAATAAATATCAACTGGATATGGAAAGTACAACGGGATGCATGCTTTTCCTCTGTGCATTTCAATAGTCCTTCCATTCATCAAAGGTGAGTTGAAATAATTTGACAGGCGTAAGCAAATTCTCTGAACACATCATCATTCACAAAGACTTCACCTCTTCTGTGTTTTTAGATCACCACAGATTGCATGACAGGGGAGACAAGGACAAACCATTTTGGCCTATGGAGAGAGAAGAGGACATCTTTTAAACTGAAATACTTTGAGATTATGAACGATGCCTAAGACATAGATATATGATTTAAGTTGCCCCTAAACCTTTAAGTGGATCCCATTTGTAGCCAACTACCCACATCACACACACACACACAAATACACAGACTGGATGACTATGCAAATAGATACATCCCAGCCTGTTTAATTTCCTCGTGAAGTTCTAATCAAATTATTATTATATGAGTTAAATTATGAGTATACAAACATTTACACGTTTGCTTAGTAATTACACGTTTGCTTAAATTAGCTACTTTCTATGTATTTGCTTCATTATAAACTGTCCAATCAGATGACACCAACTCTGCCAACGTTCATTGGCTACATGTTTTAGCGTCATCTTCCGCAATTGCGTCTATTCACCAACACATCTACGCGTCTTCTCTATTTATTTCTATTGCACAGACAATTTTTACGCACCGGTCAAGACTTGAGGTTCTAAGGTAGCGTAATGACGCAAAAGGACCTCAGGAAATATCCAGCTCAAACTAAAACCTGCCTATAGTTTCATTCAAGATGGTTTTAGAAACGATTTCAAGGATCATAAAAATCCAGCTTCCAGCCTACCTCAAGAAGCTCCCCCTTCCCGAAACGATTGGAGGATTTGCGAGGTTAACAGGTAAATGGTTACAATGTTGCAATGGTGAAAACAGGAAAGACAGAAAAGCTTGTCCCCATGCATGCACGCCTACAAGATTAGCCACAGTAGTTCGCCAGTTTTAATATGTTTTTTTTTTCTTCAAATTTATTATAGATTGTCGGGGTTTTCTCTGTGGCTGTTAACGTGCTAATCCACTTCATATTGAATAAAGTTCCTTACTTGGCTCAAGTCAAGTTGATTGAACATTGAAGGGTAGTTTAACAGTGCACTACTTTGAGATACGTTTGCTTGTACGGTTACAATGTATCAGACTCAGAGTGGAAACATTGTATCAAGTGTACTGTACGGTAGGTGTAAGGCAAACAAATGTTTCGTTTGTATGTAGCACATTTCCTCTCTTGGCTATGGAAGGGAACTAAACCATGTTATTCCAAGCATATGAAACATGAGGCTACAACAAAATGGATGTACGAATTAAAATCCAAGTTGAGGCTGTTTTATACTTTGATATACAGGCTACAGTGATGCGTGTTTTACATACTCCCGTGTGCATAAGAAACCATCTCCAAGCTTCAGTTGATGGTGCTTATTGCTTGACATGAGCAAAGTATAAGCTATTAGCAGTGATGATTCTTGCTCTCATGGTAGGCAGGCACATTGAGACCAGTCAGTCAATGAAGCAAAAGTGTCTAGCTTCTGAAAGTCACCTAAAAACAGAGGGAACCAACTATAGGCCTATTGGCGGTCTAAATGTTTATAAGACGATAATAATACTTGAGAAGCTGCTTCAAGTAAAACGTTACCAACCAGTCACATGTAGGCTAATAAGACTCACTGGACAAGACTTTATAGAAGTTCCTTTTGAAACTGCTGCTAATATAATTTGATGTCACTAAACAGTGTGTCTACAAACCTTTCCTTTGCCTTAGCTGCAAAACACTACGCTCTCACTGTATTCCCATAGAGCAGTCCCATAGGACGGCGTGCTTCCTCAATGGAGAACAGATTCCTCTCACCCTACACCGGAACGAGGCTCACACACTAGCTTTTCTGAGTAGTTGTGAGAGATAAAATAAAATAAAAAAGGTCTGACGACAGTAGCTGTCAGTGCACAACATTGAAAAGTTATGCCTTGAATTTAAGTACTATGACAAACCCACTGTAAGTGTTGGCTTTAAATGAGCTATGAGACCTCTTAGTTTTTTCAAGCTTTGACAACTTGAAGAAACGCTTAAGTTTGACCTTTGGGGTGAATGCTGAATGCACCCCTGTAGAAAAGTGTCAGATTTGGGACCTAAAAATAGCCCTAAACTAGTGGCTGGGGTTCTGAGTTGGGCCTTCATACCAGATATCCTTGAGTGTGGAGATTACATGCCTCTTGCTAAGGAAAGCAGCAGACCTGGGTTCAAGTAATATTTCCAAATCTTTCAGATGCTTTTAGTGTTTTCCCCTATTCTGTCTGGATTGCCAGATGGGAGGGGTATGCAGTTTTGGGACTATTCTATTTGTCCATTAAGCCAGGCATGCTCAATCAAGCACAGACAATATTTGAAATGAATTCAAATAGTATTTGAAACCAGGTCTGGAAAGCAGTAGTGGTAAATTATGGTTTCTCCCATTGCCCTGAGGTGCTCCATACCGAGAATCATTGACGTTGTAAACATTGATTTAATAAGTCTTCGCTAGCAAATCTATAGGAGATGCATGAACATGAAGCGACTGGAATAATTGGCATGGCAATGGAAGCTCAATTATAGTTAATTTCATTGCTATGTAGCTTTGAAGTTATAAATTGCCTGAAGTCGGTAGCATAAGTACTGAGGTTTTTTCCAGGCCTATATAATATTTGTCATTTTTATGTTTTCACTCTCAGGAAAAGATGGGAGTCAAGTGAAATGTCCCTGCAGGAATCTAAAGACACTATAGCTGTGTTTAGACTGTCAAAAGACCAAATAGTGGAAAAAATATATAAGGCTGTGTTTACACAAGCAGACTAATTCTGGTATTTTTTTCACTAATTGTTGACCAATCAGATCAGCTCTGAAAACGATCTGATGTGAAAGATCGGCTGTGATTATTGAAAAGAATATGAGAATTGGATGCCTGTGTAAACGATGCCTCCGTACAGCCAAATTCAGTCTAGCAACTTCAAGGATGAGCGCCTCATTCAATTATTTTATTATTTTGTTCGGATTTGATGGTGTTTTTACTTTTGAATTAGAGATAAATCGTATAATGAGTTCAACATTCTCCTATTAGGCACCCTTCTTTTTAATCAAAAGCCATTTCATTTGATTGCCGTGAGATTCAAATACACAGCCCTCAAAGGTGCCATAGGCGTCATAGCATCGGACACTGATACAGGACACCCCAGGCAGAATGTTATGGGAACCGCAGGGATGGAACAATTTGAGGAGATCCAACATCTGTGTGTGTCTGATTGTGTGTGTTTTCTTCCCAGTCTCTGACTGGCTCCGGTTGCTGCCTCTCCTGGGAATCTTGGCTCTGCTGGGCTACCTCACCATCCGGCCTTTCCTGCCCAAGAAGAAGAAGCAGAAGGACAGCCTGATCAACCTGAAGATCCAGAAGGAGAACCCCAAAGTGGTCAACGAGATCGACATTGAGGACTTGAAGAGAACAAACGTCTGCTACTGCCGCTGTTGGCGCTCCAAAACGGTAAATTGGACTAGAAGTAGAGTAGAATGGTTATTGCTATAACACTACACCTTCTTAGTCATTTCGGCACCCATATTGCCTAGTTAAATAAAAAATAAATATTCACAAAATCTCTCTGTAGGAGTGCTGAGCATCAATGTTGCCAGACAGATCATGAATAAGACTATATGGACAGGGGGAACCTAATCCTAGATCGCATTTCTACTCTGAGACGCTTTTTGAATACAGGCCCTGATCAGCCTTTATGCATTGGGGCCAAGGAAATTGGATGGGGGGGTTGGCTTGAGATTGATTTTAGCTCATGTTAGACGCAAAGACTTATTGCTATAGCTAGTGGTCTTCGAACCTCTGCAATTTATGCGGATGTCAGCAGTTTCTTTTTCCATTCTCACTGTCTTTTGAGGCCAAGGGGAAGCAATATGACTAAATAAATGGTCAACTATGCAGGGGGGGGCTCTAGTTAGTACAAAGAATTGCTTATAGATAGTCTGTGTATCAGCTAATATTAAGTTGTTTCCTGTTGCAGTTTCCTGTTTGTGACAAATCACACATAAAGCACAACGAGTTGACTGGAGACAACGTGGGGCCTCTCATACTCAAGAAGAAGATATTATAATCCATCTTTAACACTGTCGGGGAGTCGTCGTCTTTATTCCCTTCTGTCTTTAGTTACTTTATAGTTACTTTAAAAATCAATGTATTTTTTTGTCTGTATTTTACGGCATGGCCTTTTGCACTCTGCCAATTTGTCTTTTTTTTTTTGGTTAAAAATAATGATGTGGTGCATACTTTGCTTTTGGTAATGATATGCTGGAGAAATGTTGGTGACGCCTTAACTCCTCAAAGATTTTACCATCAACACTTTTGTGAATCCTATTTATTTGAACTTGCCAATAATGGGCAATAACTGAGAAGGTTTGATGTTATCACCACTCCCTCTTATTGTCTCCTGACAAGTTTTTGTACAGTGGCCATTTTCCAGTCCGGCTATCTCTCACTCTCTCGTTAGAAACAACAGTTAACCTTGGTCTCCTTGGTAGCGCCGCTCGGTTCCAAACTATTAGGACCACATTGAGGGGAATTTGAACTTTAATCACGATTGCAATTAGGCTAGCAACTTGCTATTTCGGGCAGTAGTATATTTTGTTAGGTTGAACGAAAAACTTTACTGTCCGAACTACTGTAAGCTTGAAGTCTTTCACTTGCATACAAAAACACTTACAGGATTTCCCCCTGCCATTTCTTTGTTCATAACCTTATAAAACATGCCTTAATTCTGTGTTGATACTATACTGTGTCCTCATATTCAAAACTGAAGATCTTAAGACATTTCAGAACATCTTCATTTCACTAAACTCCTCCCCTCAAGAAACAATGAAACCTCGTTTTTCTACACCAACATATTTAAGTAATTCATTTTTTTGCCTTTACAATATCAAACATGTCAGTTGTCCAATTTCCTTTGCATTCAGACAATGTCATGCAAATATTTCCTAATTCATTCAACAACATTAGATTTGAAGAATCGATCTGCTCCTTTGGTTAATGATCCTTACGTTAATGACCAATTACAGTACATAGATCTGTATTTTTCATGTTTTACTGGAATTTAGGCAAACTGTGCCCGCCTGCGTACTTTTGTAAAAATAAAAAAAGAATTGACCTGAGTTACTTTGTTTCAGAAAATTAGTGTTGTCAAATGGCAAGAAGAAAGAAACAGGTAGGCCTTGAAGTTTTGGGAACTGTTTAGATTTACAATCATTTCACACATACAGTGCCTTGAGAAAGTATTCGGCCCGCTTGAACTTTGCGACCTTTTGCCACATTTCAGGCTTCAAACATAAAGATATAAAACTGTATTTTTTTTGTGAAGAATCAACAACAAGTGGGACACAATCATGAAGTGGAACGACATTTATTGGATATTTCAATTTTTTTTAAATCAAAAACTGAAATTGGGCGTGCAAAATTATTCAGCCCCCTTAAGTTAATACTTTGTAGCGCCACCTTTCGCTGCGATTACAGCTGTAAGTCGCTTGGGGTATGTCTCTCAGTTTTGCACATCGAGAGACTGACATTTTTTCCCATTCCTCCTTGCAAAACAGCTCGAGCTCAGTGAGGTTGAATGGAGAGCATTTGTGAACAGCAGTTTTCAGTTCTTTCCACAGATTCTTGATTGGATTCAGGTCTGGACTTTGACTTGGCCATTCTAACACCTGGATATGTTTATTTTTGAACCATTCCATTGTAGATTTTGCTTTATGTTTTGGATCATTGTCTTGTTGGAAGACAAATCTCCGTCCCAGTCTCGGGTCTTTTGCAGACTCCATCAGGTTTTCTTCCAGAATGGTCCTGTATTTGGCTCCATCCATCTTCCCATCAATTTTAACCATCGTCCCTGCTGAAGAAAAGCAGGCCCAAACCATGATGCTGCCACCACCATGTTTGACAGTGGGGATGGTGTGGTCAGGATGATGAGCTGTGTTGCTTTTACGCCAAACATAACGTTTTGCATTGTTGCCAAAAGGTTCAATTTTGGTTTCATCTGACCAGAGCACCTTCTTCCACATGTTTGGTGTGGCTTGTGGCAAACTTTAAACAACACTTTTTATGGATATCTTTAAGAAATGGCTTTCTTCTTGCCACTCTTCCATAAAGGCCAGATTTGTGCAATATACGACTGATTGTTGTCCTATGGACAGAGTCTCCCACCTCAGTTGTAGATCTCTGCAGTTCATCTAGAGTGATCATGGGTGGCTGGCTGCATCTCTGATCAGTCTTCTCCTTGTATGAGCTGAAAGTTTAGAGGGACGGCCAGGTCTTGGTAGATTTGCAGTGGTCTGATACTCCTTTCATTTCAATATTATCGCTTGCACAGTGCTCCTTGGGATGTTTAAAGCTTGGGAAATCTTTTTGTATCCAAAACCGGCTTTAAACTCTTCACAACAGTATCTCGGACCTGCCTGGTGTGTTCCTTGTTCTTCATGATGCTCTCTGCGCTTTTAACGGACCTCTGAGACTATCACAGTGCAGGTGCATTTATACGGAGACTTGATTACACACAGGTGGATTGTATTTATCATCATTGGTCATTTAGGTCAACATTGGATCATTCAGAGATCCTCACTGAACTTCTGGAGAGAGTTTGCTGCACTGAAAGTAAAGGGGCTGAATAATTTTGCACGCCCAATTATTCAGTTTTTGATTTGTTAAAGTTTGAAATATCCAATAAATGTCGTTCCAATTCATGATTGTGTCCCACTTGTTGTTGATTCTTCACAAAAAAATACAGTTTTATATCTTTATGTTTGAAGCCTGAAATGTGGCAAAAGGTTGCAAAGTTCAAGGGGGCCAAATACTTTCGCAAGGCACTGTATTTTCCATGGGTTTGTCTGAACAAAAATGTTGACAACTATTGGGTGGTGTATTCATACTCCAACATATAACCTGTGCAGCACCAGCTACTATTTGCATCTGTTTTCCATTCCAAAACATTGACGCTAGGACCCGAACTGTGCTTTCTGATGGTGATAGGAAAATCTGACCCTTTATAATAAAATATCACCACATTAAAGATAAGATCTTTGCTCACCTCTAACACACAACAAAAACATGGTGACGACAATACGTGTGAGGCAGCAGGGTAGCCTAGTGGTTAGAGCGTTGGACTAGTAACTGAAAGGTTGCAAGATCGGATACCTGAGCCGATAAGGTAAAAAAATATATGTTGATCTGCTCCTGAATAAAGCAGTTGACCCACCGTTCCTAGGCCATCGTTGAAAATAATAATTTGTTCTTAACTAACTTGCCTAGTTAAATAAAGGTAAAATAAAATGTAGCTTCTACGCTGAGTGTTAATGTTAAGGACAATCTAGAGGCGAAAGAAACACACCTATTTAGGCGAGGTGCTGGCTAGTGGAGTAGAACACTTAAAATAAAGGAGAGCCGCACACTCTAGGAGCTCAGATGCAAAAATATCTATGTCCAACGTTGACAGATAAGCTGTCTTCATCATGGTATAAAACTGCTTGTCTGTCAAGCTTGGCTCTCCTTTACTTAAAAATAACAAACATTAAGGACACCTGCTCCTTCCATGACAGACTTACCAGGTGAAAGCTGTGATCCCTTATTCATGTCGCTTGTTAAATCCACTTCAATCAGTGTACTGTAGATAAAGGGGAGGAGACAGGTTAAATAAGAATTTTTAAGCCTTGAGATGTTGATTGTGCGCATTCAGAAGGTATTTAGACTCCTTGTATTCAGTGTACATTTTGTTACGTTACAGCCTTATTCTAAAATTGATTAAACCGCCCCCCCAATCTACACAAATACACCCAAATGACTAAAAAACAGACTTTAAAAATTTACTAAAAATAAAACTGAAATATCAATATTTACATAAGTATTCAGACCCTTTACTCAGTAATTTGTTTAAGCATCTTTGGCAGCGATTACAGCCTTGAGTCTTCTTGGGTATGACGCTACAAGCTTGGCACACCTGTATTCGGGGAGTTTCTCCCATGCTTCTCTGCAGATCCTCTCAAGTCTTGTCAGGATGGATGGGGAGCATTACTGCACAGCTATTTTCAGGTCTCTCCCGAGATGTTCGATCAGGTTCAAGTCCGGGCTCTGGCTGGGCCACTCAAGGACATTGAGACTTGTCCTGAAGCCTCCCTGCAGTGTCTTGGCTGTGTGCTTAGGGTCGTTCTCCTGTTGGAAGGTGAACCTTCACCCCAGTCTGAGGTCCTGAGCAATCTGGTTTTCATCAAGGATCTCTGTACTTTGCTCTGTTCATCTTTCCCTCGATCCTTACTAGTCTCCCAGTCCCTGCCGCTGAAAAACACCCACAGAATGATGCTGCCACCACCACGCATCCCCGTAGGGATGATTCCAGGTTTCCTCCAGATGTGACGCTTGGCATTCAGGCCAAAGAGTTAAATCTTGGTTTCATCAGACCAGATAATCTTGTTTCTCATGGTCAGAGTTTTTTAGGTCTCTTTTGGAAAACTCCAAGCAGGCTGTCATGTGCTTTTTACTGTGATGTTGCTTCTGCCTGGCCACTCTACCATAAAGGCCTGATTGGTGGAGTGCTGCAGAGATGGTTGTCCTTCTGGAAGGTTCTCCCATCTCCACAGAGGAGCTCTGTCAGAGGGAACATCGGGTTCTTGGTCACCACCCTGACCAAGGCCCTTCTCCCCCGATTGCTCAGTATGGCTAGGTGGCAAGCTCTAGGAGTCTTGGTGATTCCAAACATCTTTCATTTGAAAATTATGGAGGCCACTGTGTTCTTGTTGTCCTTCAATGCTGCAGACATTTTTTGTACCCATCACCAGATCTGTGCCTCAACACAATTGTGTCTTGGAGCTCTACGGACAATTCCTTTGACCTCATGGCTTGGTTTTTGCTCTGACATGCACGGTCAACTGTGGGACTTTCCATATAGACAGGTGTGTGCCTTTCCAAATCAATTGAATTTACCACAGGTGGACTCCAATCAAGTAGTAGAAACATCTCAAGAATAATCAATGGAAACAGAATGCTCAAGTCTCATAGCAAAGGGTCTGTTAGCAGTTGATGTTACGCTTCAATAACATAGACCCCAAAGCAAATCAGGCAGAGAAAAATAGGTTTATTCAAAGAGGACAAATCATAGATGTTATGCAGAGAGGCAGATGTTCATTCTTTCCTGTCCTCAGTGATTCTCTCCACAGAACCAAGTGACAGGATGTAATTTATAACCTAACCCTAGCCTGTGGTTGACCAATTAGAATTCCTTGCAATAAAACTAGGCCAATGGCCAAATAACAAGTACCCTGTTTCAGACAACGTATAGACAAATTCCTCGCATGTCTCTGACCCATTGATCATTAATGCCCTATTACAGAAAAACCACTATTTCCATTGATCGTTAATTCCCCCTTGACCTTTAGTCCTCTGAGTTGTACATTTATCTTCAAAATATTCTTACAGGTCTGAATACTTCCGTAAATAATTTTTTTAAAATAAATTTGCAAAAAATGTTTTAACCCGTTTCAGTCATTATCGGGTTGTGTGTAGATTGAGGATTTTTGATTGAATCAACTTTATAAGACTGTAAAATAACATAATATGGGAAGGTAAGGGGTTTGAATACTTTCTGAATGCACTGTACATGCCATTCAGAGGGTGAATTGCCTTTGAAAAGTGTATGGCACCGGTTTGTGTCAAGAAATGCAACGCTGATGGGTTTTTCACACTCAACAGTTTCCCCGCATGTATCAAGAATGTCCTTTGAGTGCTGGACATTCCAGCCAACTTGATACAACTGTAGGAAGCATTGGAGTCAACATGGGCCAGCATCCCTGTAGAACACTTTGACACCTTGTAGAGTCCATGCCCAGACAAATTGAGGCTGTTCTGAGGGGGAAAAGGAAGGGATGCATCTCAATATTAGGAAGGTGTCCTTCATGTTCTCTTACAGTGTCAAAAGACTACCACCTTCGTTAAAGGGCCAGTGCAGACATGTCTCTCTCGATATCAAATCCTTTCTGGTATGAATATATCATTTTTGGGTATAATATTCCAGCTGAGCAAGACCTACGGTTTATATGCTCTCCGGAGCAAATTATAATGGAATTAGTTTGTGTAACAGATCAAATTGGCAGAGCTTTTTGAAGTTCAAGTTTCAAAAGCTATACAGGACTTTTACATGGTATGATACACTACAAATTACTACTGAAAAACCTAAGGGACCCTTTCAAGAGTCCATACAAAACGTAACAAAAATGAAAATCTAAATCAACTGCATAATTAACTCTTTATGGAATCAAAACTATAACTACTGAATAATAAGAATAATAAAAACAAATGAATAGAACAAAAAAAAAGACTTTTGGCAGTCTTTTCTTAAAAACAATGATTTTACAGTTATATTGCTCGGAATGTGATGCTATTATCTGAGCTACACTGATTTTGCATTAAAGACTAGTCTTAAATATATCTTAGCTAGGGGCCCATATTATTCATGTTTTTTTGTGACGTTCACATTTAGTGCACACATGATTTGAATATTGCATAAATGGAAACGTACAATAAATAAAACTGTCTTGCCTTTGTCCTGCATCTAGCTAGCAACAACCGTCCATCGCTAAATATAATATTTTCTCTGTATCAAACCACAGTACAACACACTTCTCAAATACATTACATTCACACAGAATACAACATCAACAGCTGGTAAATTGATGCATAAGGCCTAAGGACAAAAAAAAAAATCTTGTGAGGGCGTACATACAGTGCCTTGAGAAAGTATTCGGCCCCCTTGAACTTTGCGACCTTTTGCCACATTTCAGGCTTCAAACATAAAGATAAAAAACTGTATTTTTTTGTGAAGAATCAACAACAAGTGGGACACAATCATGAAGTGGAACGACATTTATTGGATATTTCTAAATTTTTTAACAAATCAAAAACTGAAAAATTGGGCGTGCAAAATTATTCAGCCCCCTTAAGTTAATACTTTGTAGCGCCACCTTTTGCTGCGATTACAGCTGTAAGTCGCTTGGGGTATGTCTCTATCAGTTTTGCACATCGAGAGACTGACATTTTTTCCCATTCCTCCTTGCAAATCAGCTCGAGCTCAGTGAGGTTGGATGGAGAGCATTTGAACAGCAGTTTTCAGTTCTTTCCACAGATTCTCGATTGGATTCAGGTCTGGAATTTGACTTGGCCATTCTAACACCTGGATATGTTTATTTTTGAACCATTCCATTGTAGATTTTGCTTTATGTTTTGGATCATTGTCTTGTTGGAAGACAAATCTCCGTCCCAGTCTCAGGTCTTTTGCAGACTCCATCAGGTTTTCTTCCAGAATGGTCCTGTATTTGGCTCCATCCATCTTCCCATCAATTTTAACCATCTTCCCTGTCCCTGCTGAAGAAAAGCAGGCCCAAACCATGATGCTGCCACCACCATGTTTGACAGTGGGGATTGGTGATGAGCTGTGTTGCTTTTACGCCAAACATAACGTTTTGCATTGTTGCCAAAAAGTTCAATTTTGGTTTCATCTGACCAGAGCACCTTCTTCCACATGTTTGGTGTGTCTCCCAGGTGGCTTGTGGCAAACTTTAAACAACACTTTTTATGGATATCTTTAAGAAATGTCTTTCTTCTTGCCACTCTTCCATAAAGGCCAGATTTGTGCAATATACGACTGATTGTTGTCCTATGGACAGAGTCTCCCACCTCAGCTGCAGATCTCTGTAGTTCATCCAGAGTGATCATGGGCCTCTTGGCTGCATCTCTGATCAGTCTTATCCTTGTATGAGCTGAAAGTTTAGAGGGACGGCCAGGTCTTGGTAGATTTGCAGTGGTCTGATACTCCTTCCATTTCAATATTATCGCTTGCACAGTGCTCCTTGGGATGTTTAAAGCTTGGGAAATCTTTTTGTATCCAAATCCGGCTTTAAACTTCTTCACAACAGTATCTCGGACCTGCCTGGTGTGTTCCTTGTTCTTCATGATGCTCTCTGCGCTTTTAACGGACCTCTGAGACTATCACAGTGCAGGTGCATTTATACGGAGACTTGATTACACACAGGTGGATTGTATTTATCATCATTAGTCATTTAGGTCAACATTGGATCATTCAGAGATCCTCACTGAACTTCTGGAGAGAGTTTGCTGCACTGAAAGTAAAGGGGCTGAATAATTTTGCACGCCCAATTTTTCAGTTTTTGATTTGTTAAAAAAGTTTGAAATATCCAATAAATGTCGTTCCATTTGATGATTGTGTCCCACTTGTTGTTGGTTCTTCACAAAAAAATATAGTTTTTTATCTTTATGTTTGAAGCCTGAAATGTGGCAAAAGGTCGCAAAGTTCAAGGGGGCCGAATACTTTCGCAAGGCACTGTACAGTGTACGACTGTGTGATAATGAACACACAACATATGCCTGATGGTCAATGTCAAACACATTAAATTCCAGTGGCTCTGCTCTTCGAACCACTTTTAATGATCGGGTATAATTTTAGTAGTAGCATTACTGAATTTTCAGCCATTGTATCGTAACGTTACAGTATAGTGCAGTATGCTTGGATATCGTGGCTTGTTGGTTGAGTGGCAGCCATGTTTATTTATATCTCCCCCTGAGGCCTGAACTACCCTCAGGGGAGATATAAATAAACATAGCAGGGTGTCAAACACACCAAGGACAGATACACAGATGAAGTGGCAAAGGCCCTCTGAAAACCCCACTGTCCGAAAGGCAATATCCTGGGTGTCACAAGAGTCTGACATAGGAACCATGTTCTCTATACAGTACAGCACTTTCAAGGGAATAGGGTGGCATTTTTACACTAGAATAGGATGCCATTTAGATGCATCCTTGAAGTGCCCCCATTTTCCATATGATCCATCCATGTAATTTCCTCCTTGGTGAAGTGTTCTTCCTGGTTCCCACCACTGACGTTGGTTTGGTATCAGAGGGTACTCTCGTAGGTGATTGGGGACTCGGTCATAGTTCCGCTTTGCTCCCGCTCTGCATATCCAAGGAAAAAGGGTAGAAAATAATTTTTAAAATGGCTTTTACCGTGTGTGTGTGTGTGTGTGTAACTGAAGTGCCTCTGAGTATAAACAAAATATGACTATAGGCCAAATGGTCAACATGGAAAATGTCTCAGTGAGTGTAGTCTGAGACACAGCGATGGGCAGGTAACACGTTTCACCAGGACACACAGTGTAGTCATTAAAAAAAAATCTCCCTGCAAACCTGAAGAGCAAAAAAAGCCACCATTGTTTGGTGACAGGGCTGAGACGAAGCATGACGCAGGAAACAAAAGACTACCTGAAGCCACAATGCAAATCATTCTCCAACCCACGGCTTCTCTTTATTAGCCTGAGATTCTGACTGATAAGCTCTGTTTCACCACGGTCAACAATGTTGAAACAAAAGCACAACAGTTTGGATTCCAGGTTTTCCAAATAAAGATAATCTCCGTCATAAAGGGACACTGCTTTTCATAAACACACTTCCTTCCCTATGCTGTGTGGACAAAGCTATGACAAGCTGTTTAAAAAAAAAAAAAAAAGCACAATGGTGTATAATAGGAGTGGAGGTTAAAACCATAATGTGCTGTATAAGGTCACCGTTTATGTCATGTGGAGGATGACAGCTGTCACTCAAGCAAGGTTAGTAGTAGTTGTGGGTTTTTGTGTGCACTTCGATTTTAAAAACACTGAGATGGTGAGGCAGTCCTTCCTATTACTGTGTGTGTGTACACTTCGGTCTGTGCATTTATGCAGACGATGTGTTTGCACATTCTGTGTGTGCGTTCTCACCCCAGGCAGGGTTCTTTGGTTTCTGCAGCAGGCGAGGTCCTGTGAGTCCGATGACCAGGGCCCCTATGGGGGCGGTGAGCAGGATGGAGAGCACGGCCACTGTCAGCACGTCCATGCCGTACTTCTCCAGCTCTGTATCCTCCTTGGTGCGGGCCATGTCCAGCGCTGTGGAGCCGATGGCCGCCTGGGGGGAGAAAAGAGCAAGGGAGGAGATCGACACATTGGCCACGTTACCCTCAACATTGTGAGTTAAAGCACCTACAATTTATTGAAAAACGCCGACGTTGGGAATGATATGACAGATGTTGCCCAACCCCTTCCCCTTCTCATGCAGAGCAGCACCAGAGAGTGTGCAATTTGTTTTTTTTACTCACAATACTAATATTGTTACAGACAAAAACGTGTTGCAATCACAAGTTAGTTACAATATTCAAATGCTATGGTTATTTTGCTTGTTGAAACCTTTTATTGTGTCAGGAAAATTTCAGCCTTAGAATCTTGTTCTTGTTTTTTTTAAATAGAGAGATGAAAGGTAAGAGAGTGCTGAAAGAGCAGTAAGCTGGATTCGAGCCCGTGCTGGCAGAGGTAAATCGTATGTGTGCTCCACAGGTAGCGGCTTAGACCACTCCAGGCCACCTTGGTTCCTGTTTAACGTTAAGTACCTGTACGGTGGCTTTGGGTAGCCAGGCCAGAGCGATGAAGAGCTTCTCTTTGAAGTTGAAGCCGGCACACAGCACACAGACGAAGGTGAAGAGAACACGCACCAGCAGACCAATGGCCAGAGAGCCTATGCCCAGGCCTGGTGGGACAGGGAATGGGAATAGAGGGCAGAATGATAAACACTTTACTCAGGTTAAAGTAGGAAACACACCTGATAGAAGATCTCCAAAGAGCGGGGTATAAAGGTATATGTGGTGTGTGTGTTCTTACTGACTGTGTGTTTATGCGTGTATTTGTGTTCTCACCGACAGTGTTTTTGTCCAGCTCTGAGATTTGGATCTCAGCCCCGATCAGGCCAAAGAGCAGTGGCTGGAACACTTCCCAGGCAATACCCACTATGTCCTCCACAGGGACCTGCACACAAACACACAGAGTCAGTCAGACACACACACGTTACGGTTTCTCAAATTACTGACGTTTTCAAACACAATTTGTGAAAGTAGTCAAATGGAAGGGTTTGAGAAGCACAATCAAGACAAGTGACAACAAAAACATAAGAAATAAAAAAAAACACTTACCAGACACAAACCAGACTACAGAGAGAGTTCAGCAAACACCAAGACTTCACAACTTTGTTTCTCTACTAGAGAATCTGCCTCCCAAAGAGACAATATCAGATGTGACTCTGTGACTATATTTTGGATTGGGCCTCTGTATACTGACTGGAAGGGTCCCACTGTGTCTTAAGACAACAGTTTGTGCTACACTGGAACGTGTAGCACAAGCTGTCCAGCTGCTATCCGATGCTTTAGTTTAGTCCACTGTGTTAGAGGTAAGGGCTAGAGGGGCATTTGGGTGTTGGGTGAGAGAGTAAGTGCCGAGCTAGAGGATGCAGGGTATGGAGGGTTGAGTGAGGGGTCGGCATGGGATGGGGTCGTTGACTGACCTTTGACCTTCTCCAGCCCAGGCCAGCCAGGAAGGCAAGGACCAGGGTGCAGAGGCCCCCCGAGCCTGGGAAGCCGGCCACATTGCTGCTGAACACGGCAAACACCGACAGGCCCAGCAGCAGGAATGAGCGCTTCATCACGACGTTGTCCTACAGGAGAGAGAGCGAGCGAAGGAAGAAAGGACGCATTAATAAAGTTTCCCAAACAAGGACTATGTCCCTGGACTAACATTACTGAGTCGCTCTGGATAAGAGCGTCTACCAAATGACTTAAATGTAAATGTAAAGGGAAACGCTACTGAGAAAACTGAGCTCCGTTATAGGTCAACTCTACAAGCCAGTTTCCTAGACCTGGCCTACGCCTACTCCTAGACTAAAAGCTAAGTGCTTTCGATGGAGATTCCTACCTGGTCTTTGCTGGGAAAGTAGCGCAGCAGAAATCCCAGCAGTACCCCAGCTACCATTCCCCCTCCCACCTCCAGTATACCTCTCAGCAGGTTGTACCACATGGAGCCTGCAGAGGGAGACACAGCACAACAAAACATTTTAAGTTAATATCAAAACAGATGGGATCGTCCCAAATGTTACCCTGTTACTTATAGAGTGCACTACTTTTGACCAGAGTCCTATGTGGACCCTGGTCAAAAATAGTTCACTCTATATGGAATGGGATGCCATTAGGGACGCAGTATGCAGCAGGAAGTCAATAATACAAATCATGCAATACAGAGGAAGACACCGTAATAGCTCATACGAAATGGTCCTGTGTAAGCTCAGTAGGTAAAGCATGGCGCTTGCAACAACATGGTTCGTAGGTTTGATTCCCGAAGTGTGAGGGCGTCATCTATTGGATCCAGGACGGATTGCAGGAAGATCTCTCATAACGTTGCAACAAAAACAGATAATAAAGTTATATTTTCTTCTAGTGGTCTCCTCTCATCATTGGCTCAGTGCAGAGGCACAAATCAACATGCTCCCAACTACTTGGATCCCTACCGGTGGCGAAGGCCATGCCCATGCAGGTGGTGAAGCCGGTGATGGCCAGGATGTCGTCGAGGCTGCCGGCGGCCATGAGGAGGGTAGGGATGCCCTGCTCCAAGCCGTAGCCGTCCTTCTGCAGCAGCAGCATGGAGGGAACCACCACGGCCGGGGACACGGCTCCCAGCACAAATCTACAAGAGACGGGGGAGCCAAAGTGAGGGTTAATCATCATATTCATCAGGTTTGGGTTGCCAGAATGGGTGAGATTGGGTTGCCAGGCTGAAGAACGACCTCCAAAGTAACAACCTGTAATATGAATAATGATCATATGACCATTTAGCAGAGACACACTATGAGAGTTCATCATATAATATGGGCCCGTGGAAGATGCTTTCAAAGGTCGGGTTACTGTAAAAGCACTTTGACAACTGTTGATGTAAAAAAGGGCTCTAAATAAAAATAACACATTTGATTGATTAATTTTAAGACATCACAAACCTAGAAGGGACAGGGGAGGGGAGAATACAATGAGTAAAGAAAGTGTTTAATGATGCAGCTTTACTAATAGGGATTAGTTTGAGATATACACTATATGTGGACATCCCTTCAAATTAGTGGATTTGGCCATTTCAGCCACACCCAATGCTGACAGGTGTATAAAATCAAGCACACAGCCATGCAATATTCCATAGACAAACATTGGCAGTAGAATGGCCCTACTGAAGTGTGACAGATCATCAACGTGGCAGATCATCACATTTCTGCCCTGCTAGAGCTGCCCCGGCCAACTGTAAGTGCTGTTGTCAATGTCTAGGAGCAACAACGACTCAGCCGTGAAGTGGTAGGCCACACCAGCTCACAGAACGGAACGGCCGAATGCTGAAGCACGTAGTGTGCAAAAATCACCTGTCATCAGCACAAGAACTGTTCGTCTGGAGCATCATGAAATGAATTCCCTTGGCCGAGTAGCTGCACACAAGCCTAAGATCACCATGCGCAATCCCAAGCATCGGCTGGTGTGGTGTAAAGCTCATCAGTGCCCAACCTCACTAATGCTCATGGCTGAATGGAAGCAAGTCCCCGCAGCATTGTTCCAAATTCAAGTTGAAAGCCTTCCTAGAAGAGTGGAGGCTGTTATAGCAGTAAAGGCGGGACCAACTCCATATTAATGCCCATGATTTTGGAATGAGATGTTCGACGAGCAGGTTTCCACACATTTTTGGTCATGTAGTATATTTAGAGGGATGGATGAATAGAATGATGGACAGATCAGAGTGAGAGACAATAAAAGTGGAGAGGACAAGAGAGAGAGAGCAAGAGGAGCGAGGACGAGAGAAATAGAGAAGACAGAGATATAGCAAAAGAGAGGGAGAGAGCGAGAAAGAGAGGAGAGAGAAAGAAAGAGAGCAAAGGGCTAAGTGTCAGGATGAAATTAAAATGTATAAGGGCGGGGTCTCCAATCCTGTTCATCGAGGGCCAACCATCCTGTCGGTTTTTGCTCCAACCCCAGTTAGAACTAACCTGGTTAGAGCTAATTATTAGAATCAGGTGCACTAGATTAGGGTTGGAGTGAACTCCTACAGGACGGTAGCTTTCCAGGAACAGGACTGGAGAGCTCTGGTATAAAGGAAACTTCAAGTGTTCATGGTTGAGTTAGCTGCCAAATACTCTTCACCCGTCTTATTGGAATGCAAGCGGTGTTAGGTAGCCCTTTAGCTTTACAAATGCATTTAGAAGTAGAAGGCTCAGAGAGGACGACAGAGAGACAGAGATCGAGAGAGAAAGAGAGACAAAACGAGACACAGAAAGAGAGTCTACCCTAGGATGAATCCCCAGATCCAGGGCAAGCCCATGAGGAAGTGGGAGACGATGGCGACGGTGCAGGCCTCGATGATGCAGGGTCCCATTCCCACGCGCGCACACACCATACTCAGCTTCTTCAGAGCCTGGGAACACACATGTACACACACAAATTAAAGGAAAAATCCACATTGCATTAGTCCATTGTGGATACAGTCGCAAAATGTTTTGCATGGTCTGCAGTCAAGTTTTGAAGAAATAGGATTTTCAAGAAGCAAAGTGTCACTTGCTACATCATCATGATGATGAGTTTTGCATCATACGATGTACTTTGCACCATGACGACGTGGCAAGTGACACTTTGCTTCCTGAAAGTCATGAAAACTTAACTGCTGAAATGCAAAACATTTTGGGACTGTATCAATAGTGAACTAATGAAAAATATATACACATATATAGTTTGAGGGGATTTGTCCTTTAACACAGGAACTTAAATAATAAAAGACAAGTACTAAACACTAAAAGCGTCGGCGTATGGAGAGAGATGAGTGTTTGATTGACATACCGAGCCGTCCAATCCCAGGCCTGCTCGGGCCAGGATGACAGCGAGGGCAATGTTCCTCAGGGAGGCAGACCATCGGAAGTCGATGTACACGGCGTCCGTTACCACGGGGATATTACGTAGCAGGAAGCCCGTCAATAGCATACCTGTAGAGAATGACAGAAAACAATGATAACTTTAATATAATAGTATGATAAAGTAATACTTTTATAAACAACCATGGTGTTATTCTTTGGACTTTCTCTCACAGCAAAAAGAGGGGGGGGAAACCATGTAGACAACCATGTTTTTTCAAGAGTTAAACAGAAAACTTCAGGCTAAGATATTATTCCCATTTTCACAATGGTTCAAATGCCAAGAAATACCCCTTTTATGGAACGGAATATTAAAAAGGTTGAAGATCAATTGGTTTAAGATATCAAAGGCTTCTAGGCATAGGAGTCTTTTGGGAGTAAAGGAAAAACATTTCCAAGTAGGAATAATGCAAACATTGGAGTCTTTAATCTACTGTATGAAATTGAATTGCCTTTTGAAGGTCAGAAAGATCAATGTGGTCCTGTGTGGTTCAGTTGGTAAGAGAGTGGCATTACCCAACGCCAGGGTTATGTGGATTTGTGGCAACGTAGGCCAAAAAAGGTCTGTTCAGTTCAAACAATGAAACAGGGACTTTGAACTGGGAAACAGAGTTCCTCTGGGTTTACAAAAAGAAAAGCAGGGGTTGGAGAGACATTAACTATCAAAGATGTACATCCAACAATCAGGACTTTACTTCTGAACTATGGGAGTGGCCTCTGATCGTTAGTGTGGTGTCCATCCGACAAAGATGGCAAATCAAAAGACCCACCAAACACTTATTTATTATCTACAATCTCCTTTCTGGACTGTTGAAAGTGAGGAGCAGGTTGTGAATCTAAACGTCTGACTATCTCCTTGTGGGCTGAACGAGTGGCCACTGTCTTATTATAGGGGTCTTTGCAAACTACAGGACTTGTCATGTGGTTACCGGCATCAAGACTTTGGTCAAACCTGCGCCGTGTCTCAACCAAGTCTCTATATTATGTTAAGAAATGCAAATACATTTGAATTCACTCCCTATCAGTCTAAGTCAACAAGGTTGTTCATTTGGTTAGAAATGGAATAAGGTGGGGTATAAACTCACGCCACTGTCTAGGTATGGTAGTAACACATATATGACGTACTACACACGAAGTAGCAGTGTTGGCAAAGCCAGACAGAATAATAAAAGACTGTTTGGCCATGTTTACATGCAGCTGAAACAGTCCCATTTGACATGTATAGTAAAGAGCAGTAGTGAGGGGACAAGCAAGTGCATGCATGCTAAATATAGTGGCGTATCATAGTATGTAGTCGTGTGTGTTCTATCTGCGATAACAGCAGATATATATTACCAGCAGCCAGGCCACCACTCCCATATCAAAGACAAAGAAAAAGATGGCGTCTCTGACTGTTACTGGGGGCGGCAGGGTAGCCTCGTGGTTAGAGCGTTAAACTAGTAACCGGAAGGTTGCGAGTTCAAACCCCAGAGCTGACAAGGTACAAATCTGTCGTTCTGCCCCTGAACAGGCAGTTAACCCACTGTTCCCAGGCCGTCATTGAAAATAAGAATTTCTTCTTAACTGACTTGCCTGGTTAAATAAAGGTAAAAAAAACAACATTTTTTTTTACTAAGGAACATGTATGGCACGCAACACCCTGAAGATGCCATATTGTCTCACTCTCAACAAGTGAAATGAGGTAGAGGTTACAGAAGATAACCTGTTGTATAGTGCACATACAGATGCAGTCACGGACAAGACAGAGCCCATCACCTACAACACACAAACACATATATATATATATATATACACATATATATATATATATATATATATATATATATATATATATATATATATATATATATATATATATATATATATATATATATATATATATATACACACACACACTCTCTCTCTCCATTCGCATTACCTACCCAGTAACTGGGGAAAGGGAGGCAATTTGGGCAGCTGTATGAGGCCCACCAGTTTGCCCCCGGTGACGGAACAGATGAAGAGCACGGTGATGCCGAACAGGTTCCCCCCCGGCAGACACTCCTTCTCTGTGATGGACCACACCACGCCAAACAGCACTAACGCAATGAGGACTGGGAGGGAGAAGAGGTCAGAAGTCAGTACGTGGCCAGTTAGCAGTTTTTGCCTTTCACCTGCCAAATGTGCTGTACTTGATTTGCAAGGTATAATGGATTCAAAGGTCTACTACTAAGCCTAAATGTTAACTTGTATATTTCAGTACATCAGGGACAGTGGGTAGTGCCTTAGTCCATCTGTAAATCTACTCCATTTGTGCTATATAAATGCCTCAGGGTATAACTGTGGCACTGTTCAACAGCATGCACTGGATAAAAATCAGCAATTCTAGAGGACCTTTGTGCCCTTTATTGACACACACAGACACACACACTGGTTCTACAAACTCCATCCTAACATATTACCCGCTCTCTCGATTTTCCACTCGCCCAAGCACAAAACACTACAAGATGCCAACCCCTGATCCCATAGCAACGTCACCAAGGTAACATTTCTACGGTAGCATAAGCCCCCCCTGGTGCCCGGAATTAAATAAAACACAGACCACAATGGCATTATCAGCACATTGTAGCATTATGAAGGTTCATTAGGCAAATATTGTATCTCTATTCTGGTGTCCATAGAAGTAGATTTCAATTTCTATGGGTACCAGCATAGAGACACAATATTAGAGTGGCCTATTTCTATGCTGGTGCCCACCCTTGGTGATGAGGGAGGACAGGAGGCCTCGGGGCGGGCAGGGGCATACCCGGCGGAGCCTGCCACAGCAGATGACCGGGGGGTCGGTGTTGGTGCCCGCATCCACCACCAGGTTACGGGGGATGAAGTAGGTCTCCTCTGTGACTTGGGAGTGGAGCTCCGCCTCACCACCACCTGAATCTGGTTCACACCCAGGAACTACCGGGGGAGGGGGGGCAGAGACATAGAGGGAAAGGGTCTTAGCTCCAAATTAAAATGTGTCAGTAGCCATACTTTTTAATGAAACTTTCTTACTACAAAAATTACATTTCAATACAAGCTTCTGAAAAAGTAACACCCTATTGGATATTTGTTTATTATTTTGCCAAAGAGACACTTGACACGAAGGGACACTTCGATGTTTTTCCAAAACTTGCTTCCAAAAAGCATCCTTACGACCCCATCGTACTCTGATCTCCATTAAAAAGGTGCAATATGCAGAAATTGCTCCGCCATTTCCTGGTTGCTAAAATTCGAATAGATCTCTTAATTTCAGTTTATGTAACAAAACAAGCAATGTATAGTGTATGTGTAACCTTTATTTAACTAGGCAAGTCAGTTGAGAACAAATTCTTATTTACAATGACGGCCAACACAAGCCAAACTCGGACGACGCTGGGCCAAATGTGCGCCGCTCTATGGGACTCCTAATCATGGCAGGTTGTGATACAGCCTGGAATCGAAACAGGGACTGTAGTGGCGCCTCTTGCACTGAGATGCATTGCCTTAAACTGCTGCGCCACTCGAAGTAGAGAATCCTTGTACCATTTAAACCTCTGTGAAATATATTTTCAATAACCAAATATATGGTTTTTTTCAGCTGTTTGAAGCTGGTGTACAAAACCAAAAGATGCAAAAACAAACTTAACGGAAGCATTGAAATAGTGCAAAGAGAACAGCTCTTGCTTTCAATGAGAATGACTGATCTATAACTAACATTTCCATGCGAATTTGGACAGGTCGCCCAAAAAGTTGCATATTGTAGCTTTAACTTCTGGAGTTGAAATTATTGCAATCTTTCAAGAGAGAATGATTGTGGTGTCAGGAACTTGTTTAGGGTAGCCTCGCCTAACAATTGAAAGTTGATAAGAATTAGAGGTCGGACGATTATGATTTTTCAACGCCGATACCGATTATTGGAGGACCAAAGAAAAAGCCGATACCGATTAATTGGACGCTTTTTTAAATGTATTTGTAATAATGACAATTACAACAATACTGAATGAACACTTATTTTAACTTAATATAATACATCAATGAATTCAATTTAGCCTCAAATATATAATGAATCATGTTCAATTTGGTTTAAATAATTCAAAAACAAAGTGTGGGAGAAGAAATTAAAAGTGCAATATGTGCCATGTAAGAAAGCTAACGTTTAAGTTCCTTGCTCAGAACATGAGAACATATGAAAGCTGGTGGTTCCTTTTAACATGAGTCTTCAATATTCCTAGGTAAGACGTTTTAAGTTGTAGTTATTATAGGAACTATAGGACTATTTCTGTCTATACCATTTGTATTTCATTAACCTTTGACTATTGGATGTTCTTATAGGCACTTTAGTATTGCCAGTGTAACAGTATAGCTTCCGTCCCTCTCCTCGCTCCTACCTGGGCTCGAACCAGGAACACATCGACAACAGCCACCCTCGAAGCAGTGTTACCCATCGCTCCACAAAAGCCGCGGCCCTTGCAGAGCAAGGGGAACAACAGCTGCTGGCAAACGCACGAAAGTGCTGTTTGAATGAATGCTTACGAGCCTGCTGGTGCCTACCATCGCTCAGTCCGACTGCTCCATCAAATCATAGACTTAGTTATAACATGATAACACACAGAAATACGAGCCTTAGGTCATTAATATGGTCGAATCCGGAAACGATCATCTCGAAAACAAGACGTTTATTTTTTCAGTGAAATACGGAACCGTTCCGTATTTTATCTAACGGGTGACATCCATAAGTCTAAATATTCCTGTTTCATTGCACAACCTTCAATGTTATGTCATAATTACGTAAAATTCTGGCAAATTAGGCAGCCCAAACTGTTGCATATATACTGACTCTGCATGCAATGAACGCAAGAGAAGTGACACAATTTTACCTGGTTAATATTACCTGCTAACCTGGATTTATTTGAGCTAAATATGCAGGTTTAAAAATATATACTTCTGTGCATTGAGTTTAAGAAAGGCATTGATGTTTATGGTTAGGTACACATTGGAACAACGATACGCACCACATCGATTATATGCAACGCAGGACACACTAGATAACTACACATGGTTGATGATATTATTAGTTTAACTAGTGATTATGATTGATTGTTTTTTCTAAGATAAGTTTAATGCTAGCTAGCAACTTACCTTGGCTTACTGCATTCGCGTAACAGGCAGTCTCCTCGTGGAGTGCAATGAAAGGCAGGTGGTTAGAGCGTTGGACTAGTTAACCTCAACGTTGCAAGATTGAATCCCCCGAGCTGACAAGGTAAAAATCTGTCATTCTGCCCCTGAACGAGGAAGTTAACCCACCGTTCCTAGGCCGTCATTGAAAATAAGAATGTGTTCTTAATTGACTTGCCTAGTTAAATAAAGATTAAATAAAAGTGTAAAAAAAATGTTTTTTTTTTTAAATCTGCCAAATTGGTGCCCAAAAATACCGATTTCCGATTGTTATGAAAACTTGAAATCGGCCATTCCGATTAATTGGTCGACCTCTAATAAGAGCGGTACTGGAGCAAATGCCAATGCTACTGGCTTTTTTGCCTCCATTTCTTTGACACACCTATGTTAAGTGGTTCTTCATTGCTGACAAAGAGGTTAGTCATACTAACAAAACACTACCGTGTTCCCAGTAAGTAATAGTTCTCATGCCTATCATAAAGAGTAGATACAGACTTTTACTCCAAAGAGTGTGCCACAATGAGAACAGTTAGTGTCATGAAAAAGGCTGTTGTTCCAACTTATACCACACTCTGTGGGGAAAAAAAGAGGCTGGCAAAAGTCATGGGAAAATCTGCTGGTAGGGTCCATCTCGAGGTATGTTTCAAACGACCTAACAAAACGTCAGCAATGATTTTACTTTTCTTTTCCCATAAATAATTGACCCCATCAATGCATAAAGCCAAATAAGAGTGCACAGCACACTGCCAATAGGAAATGTAAACTAATGCCTTCAAAACTGATTTTAGATCAATGTATGGAACGAGTATTATGCCAAAGCTTCCGGTCCGCCATTTCTCATAGATTCAGTGACTCAGTATCATTAAATGATGTAAAGGCTATATATTAGCAGTTTGGCTAAAGCACTAGATATACTATACCTCTGCATGGTTTGTTACTGGCGAGGCTCCGTCACTGTGTTCTAGGTCCAGCAAGGGAGAAGGTGTAGGTGGCTTCGACTTGGGCTGGTCGTCTTCCATCATGGCATCTAGTGCAGTTCACGTTCTCCTCCCCACTTCTCTAACCTCACAGCAAATGCGGTGGAGGGTTGGCCATCGGTGCATTGCTGCTCTGTTCCTGTTGTATCCCAAGGTCTGACCGTCCAGCACTAGCTCCCATTCAGTGAGTCGTCACCTCTTCATCAGTCAAAGGCAGTGAGAGTGAGTGTTTGCTTGGTGGAATTGGCAAGAGAGGCATTTGAGGCAAACACGGCTGTAGAGATAGGAGGTGGAAACCAGCCAAATACAGGAGCAATCAAAGGTGAAGGGAATCAGTAACTGTAAAACAGACAATAAAGACTGAGGTTTTCAAATTTCAGCATTCTGCTATGAGTATGGAATGAGAATAAGGGCATCAATGCATGAATTCATAACTTCATATAGAAATCATACTATGTTATTAGCTACAATGCCACCAATCTCCTTCTTCTTTGATAAAGGCATTCAATATAATGGCATTTCAATTACAGCAGTATCCATTTTATCGGAACCAAGCTGAAGTTCGATTACTTTATATAAACACGTTCCACAGTTTTTATGCAAGTAAAGTCATACTGAATAAAAATAAATTGTGACAGCTGTGATGGAAACAGGAAGTGTCGGTTCAATTTTATAAATGCCGTCAGATCATTTGTTCGTTCAACATGGTTGGATCTTTTTGAACTTCACAGGGTGGCGACAATGCACAGTGATGCGCTTGATGCCGCTTTCCAATACATATCTAGGGCCTTATTCTGGTGACATGATGATCGGTGCTCTACTGCCGTTCGACAAAAAATACAAATATTCTCATCATGTAGACTAGCCTACCCGCACGCGGAACTTCCTTTCATAGGATAACCAGATCCAAAGTCATTCTTATCCATCGGGTGATTAGTTGAGCCTTATTTGAAGGCGTGACATCACTTTGAGCATCACCGTACTAGGCGGTGATACAGCCCGACAGGATGCTCTCGATTGTGCATCCGTAAAAGTTTGTCTGGATTTTGGGTGACAAGCCAAATTTCTTCAGCCTCTTGAGGTTGAAGAGGCGCCGTTGCGCACGGTGGTGTTGAGAGACCCAGGGCTTCAAGCTTAATGATGAGCTTGGAGGGTACTATGGTGTTGAATGTTGAGCTGTAGTCAATGAACAGCATTCTTACATGGGTATTCCTCTTGTCCAGATGGGATAGGGCAGTGTGCAGGCGATTGCATAGTCTGTGGACCTATTGGGGTGGTACGCAAATGGAAATTGAAGTGGGTCTAGGGTGACAGGTAAGGTTGAGATGATATAATCCTTGAATAGTCAATCAAAGCACTTCATGATGACATAAGTGAGTGCTATGGGGCGATAGTCATTTAGTTCAGTTACCTTTGCCTTCTTGGGTACAGGGACAATGGTGGCAATATTGAAGCATGACTGGGATAGGGAGAGATTGAATATGTCTGTAAACACACCAGCCAGCTGGTCTGTGCATGCTCTGAGGACACGGCTAGGGATGCCGTCTGGGCCAGCAGCCTTGTGAAGGTGAACACGTTTAAATGTCTTGCTCATGTCGGCCACGGAGAAGGAGAGCCCACAGTCCTTGGTAGCGGGCCGCATCGGTGGCACTGTGTTATCCTCAAAGCGGGCAAAGAACGTGTGTAGTTTGTCTGGAAGCAAGACGTCGGTGTCTGTGATGTGGCTGGGTTTCTTTTTGTAGTCCGTGATTGCCTGTAGACCCTGCCACATATGTCTTGTGTCTGAGCCGTTGAATTGCGACTCCACTTTGTCTCTATACTGACAATTCGCTTGCCTTGCGGAGGGAATAACTACACTGTTTGTATTCTGCCATATTCCCAGTCATCTTTCCATGGTGAAATGCGGTCGGTCATGCTTTCAGTTTTGCTCAAATACCACCATCTATGTTGCCAACGTAGCGGTGCGCACACTGAATGATGTGGCACAGATGTTGGTCACACACTTCAAGATTCTTCACTTGTTCGTGAGGATTCTCAATACCATGCGGTCTCATGAAAACAATTATGTGATTACATTTATTGTAGCTATGAGCTAAGTGTGGCGATATTTCAAATATAAAGAGCTGGCTCTTTTGCTAGTTGTCCTGATGTATCTGAATACTTGCCAGGAGATAAGATATGAATATATATATAGCTAGCTCCCACAGCCGGTCCAAGCTAGCTAGCTATATTGAACTAAAATATAACATTTCAAAGATTTGACTGAGTTACAGTTCATAGAAGGACATCAGTCAATATAAATAAATTCATTAGGACCTAATCTATGGAGTTCACATGACTGGGAATGGGCGCAGCCATGGGTGGGCATAGATCCACCCACTGGGGAGACAAACTCATTCGGATTGCCTGGGCCTTTCCCCACAAAAGGTCTTTATTATAGAAAGAAACATACGCAACCACAGGTGAAGAATCTGGATGTGGAGGTCCTGGGCTGGCGTGGTTACACGCCAGCCCAGGTCTGCGGTTGTGAGGTCGGTTGGACGTACTGACAAATTCTCTAAAACGATGTTGGAGGTGGCTTACGTTAGAGAAACAAGCATTAAATTATCTGGCAACAGCTCTGGTGGACATTCCTACAATCAGCATGGCAATTGCACACCCTCTCAAAACTTGAGACATCAGTGGCATTGTGTTGTGGGACAAAACTGCACAGTGGCTTTTTATTGTCCCCAGCACAAGGTGCATCTGTGTAATGATCATGCTGTTTAAAAATCAGGAGAAATGCTCACTGACAGGGACATAAACAAATTTGTTCACAACATTTTAGAGAAATAAGCATTTTGTTTGTATGGAACATTTATGGAATCCTTTATTTCAGCTCATGAAACATGGGACACTTTACATGTTGTGTTTATATTTTTGTTCAGTATAGAAAGAGATTCCATAACGTTAGTTTACGCGAGTTACCTTGCCTCACCTCACCGAGTACGGTTATATTTACACAATAGTACGATTATTGTGAATCATCAGATTAATATAATAGTTAGTTTAAAACGTTTACATGTTTTGCCGGAATAATGATTTTGCTAATAATCCTGTTTAACGTTACATGGGACACATTTGAAATCAGGCTACATGATGGGATTTTTTTTTAAAGCAGAAAATCGCCAATCAAAATAAACATGCGCTCATACATTCATAAACACTAATAATTTGATATTCAACAGATTATAGGAGAAGGCCGAGTATGGCGTTAAGTGTTTACATGACCATCTTAAATCGGCGTAACGTCAAAATCGAAGTAAACAAACAGCGATTAAAACACCGGGTTTTCTAAGCAAATTTGGAATTATTAAGGCACGTTAACGCTTAATTGGCGTTCAAGCACTGTAATTGATATGCGCATGTGCCAGCACCAGTAGCTCGAGCAAACGGGAAGTATACATTTTAACATACAAACTTTATATGTCCGAACTATTGTTGTGTGCATGTAACCGTCCTCCAGTCTCGACGTCAAACTGCAAAGTTACCACACAGACACATTATTGCAAAGCAGCCATCGGGATAGTGAAAATGATAACCAATACCGCCAAAAAATATGACGTTGTTTATGCCAGTAAACTACACTGACCGACGTTAGTTAATCCAATTTTGAAGAAGAAAACACTAATCAATGCTAGGTTTAACGCGAGACCATATGGCACCTTTTGGAACCTAGCTACTTTAGCTGGCTAACGTTATTCTCGAGCCTATGGGCATTATGGTCTCGCGCATTAGCAACAAACTAGCTAGTTGGCTTCATCGTATCTTTACATTCACATGATTCATATCGACTGCCTTTAAAAAATATTTATTCCCTTAGACGCTTAAAACATAACTGCTTATAACACTACGGCTAACTATTATGCCCCGGCGGTCTAAAAACGCACTGAATTACCCCGCGCAAACCTTCAGAAAAATAGCTACCAACTGTTGTTTTATAAATCACACCATAAAGTAGTCACAATGACTTGTCACTCACCTCAAAACGCAATAACTGCCATGCCCATTGTATGAACTGTGTGTGCCTGCTAACGGATTCCACAGGATTAGTGATGTCCACTCCTGCACGAAGTTGTTACAGTACGTGATGATGGGCAGGAGGAATGACAAGACCATCCACATGAGATCAGTGTGTATTATTACAGTAACACACCGTTTTTAATTCAGGATTTTGACTGCTACAAGGCTAAACAACAAAATAAATTAAAAAGTACATCATTTAAAAAAGAAACATACATAGCAATAGTAGTTGGACCTATTGATCGGATCCGTATACTGTTCGTTCAATCAAAATCCGAATTTAAACAACGAAGACGGATATGAATTTCCACTGCATGACATTGTTTTCTAATCTCATCCACAAATTGTTACTCAATAACAGAAAGGCGTGGAGAGCAGCGGCTACAAACTGGATAAATACACACGGAGAGGCGTGGCTAAATGTGACCACGCCCCTGGGTATGGTACAGCGGTAGTTTACTCCCATGTGTCACGCTAAACCAGGTATTCCCAAACTGGGGTACGCTCAATGACGTCGGGGGTACGCCAAATTCACATTTTTATTTTTTATTAAAAAAAAAAATCTTCACATTTTCAAACAGTCCATTTATATTTTCCAATAGGGCTATACATTTGGGTGAGCTTTTTTTCTCGCATCAGTAGCCTCCTTTCACTGCCAAAAATGAAAATGTTATTATCTAGTGTTCAGCGAAATAACAACACAATGTCAAAAACAGGTGGCCTAGTTAATAATTAACATCCAATCACATTAACCATTACTCTCTCGTTGGAATTCCACTTAGATGTTGCTCATTCCATTTGCTCGAAAATAGATAAATGATGTAAAAAGTAAGTCCATAGAGACACATTCCAGCTCTACTGGTAGTACTGCTACTACCAGCAGTACTACACCTGACGACGACACAAGTTGTTCTGCTTCCACAAGCACATCCAATGCTAGCATCAGTAATTCTACATTTGTTGTTAGCCCAGCTAGCATGGACATTGACAGTTGTGAATCTGATGCAGCCGAAGAGCTACTCCCCATTACCCGGGAAAGCACCAAACAACAGACAGGGACGTTGGACCATTAAAGAGGTGCAAATATGATGAGAATTACATTGATTTGGGGTTCACTTATATTGGGAGTAGTGTCTTTCCTCAGCCACAGTGTGTTATATGTGAAAAAGTACTATCTCACAACTCAATGAAACCTTCACTCCTGCGAAGACATTTACAAACAAAACATGCCAATTTGAAAAATAAGCCACAGGAGTTTTTTGAGCAAGAATTAAGAAGACTTTTGAGTAGTAATAAATGTATAGCAACAGATACAATTAATAGGAATGGGCTAGAAGCATTTCATATGGTGAGCTACCGAGTGGCTAGGACAGGCAAGAAGAAAGAAGAAGCCCCATACTATTGTGGAGGACTTATGTCTTCCTGCTGCCGCGGATATGGCTGGGACAATGCTGCTCCCGACGCCACTTGGGTACACTGCAGCATCCACCGAGAGGCTCTTGCTGCCTGACAGCTTGAAAGACGATTTGGACACTACAGTGAAAATGTAAAGCAAGGCCCCTGAACTCTCATGAATTTTCTGCACTATGCAATGACATGGGTAGTGACCATGTAACACTTTTACAACATGTAGAAGTGCGCTGGTTATCAAGGGGCAAAGAATTGACAGTTTTTAAAAAATTGAGAGATAAGCTTATAGTTTTCAATACTGACCATAATTTTAATTTGTCTGACCGCTTGCATGATGACGAGTTTCTCACACGACTGGCCTATCTGGGTGATGTTTTTTCTCACCTGAATAATCTGAATCTAGGATTACAGGGAACCTTCACAACTATATTCAATGTGCGGGGCAAAATTGAGGCTATGATTATGAAGTTGGAGCTCTTCTCTGTCTGCATTAACAAGGACAACACACAGGTCTTTCCATCATTACAGACAATGTCAAATGTGATACAGCGAAGCACCTGAGAGAGTTGGGTGCGCAATTACGCAGGTAATTTCCCAAAACAGGTGACACAAACAACTGGATTCATTGTCCCTTTCATGCCCTGCCTCCAGTCCACTTACCGATATCTGAACAAGAGAGCTTCATCGAAATCGCAACAAGCGGTTCTGTGAAAATTGAATTTAATCAGAAGCCACTGCCAGATGTCTGGATAGGGCTGCACTCGCAGTATCCTGCCTTGGTAAATCGGGCTGTTGCAACCACGTACCTACAGTTGAAGTACGTACCTACAGTTGAAGTTGGACGTTTACATACACTTAGGTTTTTCAACCACTCCACTTGTTAACAAACTATAGTTTTGGCAAGTCGGTTAGGACATCTACTTTGTGCATGACACAAGTCATTTTTCCAACAATTGTTTACAGACAGATTATTTCACTTATAATTCACTGTATCACAATTCCAGTGGGTCAGACGTTTACATAAACTAAGTTGACTGTGCCTTTAAACAGCTTGCAAAATTCCAGAAAATGATGTCATGGCTTTAGAAGCTTCTGATAGGCTAATTGACATCATTTGAGTCAATTGGTGGTATTCCTGTGGATGTATTTCAAGGCCTACCTTCAAACTCAGTGCCTCTTTGCTTGACATCATGGGGAAATCAAAAGAAATCAGCCAAGACCTCAGAAAAACAATGTAGGCCTCCATAAGTCTGGTTCATCCTTGGGAGCAATTTCCAAATGCCTGAAGGTACCACGTTCATCTGTACAAACAATAGTACGCAAGTATAAACACCATGGGACCACGCAGCCGCCATACCTCTCAGGAAGGAGTCTGTTTGGCCATAATGACCATCATTATGTTTGGAGGAAAAGGGGGAGGCTTGCAAGCCGAAGAACACCATCCCAACCTTGAACCACGGTGGTTGCAGCATAATGCTGTGGAGGTGCTTTGCTGCAGGAGGGACTGGTGCGCTTCACAAAATAGATGGCATGAGTACGGAGAATTATGTGGATATATTGAAGCAACATCTCAAGACATCAGTCAGGAAGTTAAAGCTTGGTCGCAAATGGGTCTTCCAAATGGACAATGACCCCAAGCATACTTCCAAAGTTGTGGCAAAATGGCTTAAGGACAACAAAGTCAAGGTATTGGAGTGGCCATCACAAAGCCCTGACCTCAATTCTATGGAGAATTTGTGAGCAGAACTGAAAAAGCGTGCGTGAGCAAGGAGGCCTACAAATCTGACTCAGTTGCACCAGCTCTGTCAGGAGGAATGGGCCAAAATTCACCCAACTTATTGTGGGAAGCTTGTGGAAGGCTACCCAAAACTTTTGACCCAAGTTAAACAATTTAAAGGCAATTCTACCAAATACTAACTGAGTTTATGTAAACTTCTGACCCACTGGGAATGTGATGAAAGAAATAAAAGCTGAAATAAATCATTCTCTCTACTATTATTCTGACATTATTCTTAAATTATGACATTATGACATTATTCTTAAAATAAAGTGGTGATCCTAACTGACCTTAGACAGGGAATTTTTACTAGGATTAAAATGTCAGGAATTGTGAAAAACTGATTTGAAATGTATTTGGCCAAGGTGTACAGTGGGGCAAAAAAAGTATTTAGTCAGCCACCAATTGTACAAGTTCTCCCACTTAAAAAGATGAGAGAGGCCTGTAATTTTCATCATAGGTACACTTAAACTATGACAGACAAAATGAGGAGCAGGTTCCGGTCTGTGGCCCGTCGTTGGAGGTTCTGGTCTGTGGCCTGTCGTCGGATACTCTGGACTGGGTACTGTCGCCGGACGCTCTGGACTGGGTACTGTCGCCGGACGCTCTGGACTGGCGAGGCACATTGTAGGCCTGGTGCGTGGTGCCGTCACTGGTGGTACCGGGCTGGGGACACGCAACTCATGGCGAGTGCGAGGAGCAGGAACAGGGAGTACTGGACCCTGGAGGCACATTGTAGGCCTGGTGCGTGGTGCCGGCACTGGTGGTACCGGGCTGGGGACACGCAACTCATGGCGAGTGCGAGGAGCAGGAACAGGGAGTACTGGACCCTGGAGGTGCATTGTAGGCCTGGTGCGTGGTGCCGGCACTGGTGGTACCGGGCTGGGGACACGCAACTCATGGCGAGTGTGAGGAGCAGGAACAGGGAGTACTGGATCCTGGAGGCACATTGTAGGCCTGGTGCGTGGTGCCGGCACTGGTGGTACCGGGCTGGGGACACGCAACTCATGGCGAGTGCGAGGAGCAGGAACAGGGAGTACTGGACCCTGAAGGCGCACTGGAGGCCTGGTGCGTGGTGCCGGCACTGGTGGTACCGGGCTGGGGACACGCACCTCAGGGCGAGTGCGAGGAGCAGGAACAGGGAGTACTGGACCCTGGAGGTGCACTGGAGGCCTGGTGCGTGGTGCCGGCACTGGTGGTACCGGGCTGGGGACACGCAACTCATGGCGAGTGCGGGGAGCAGGCACAGGATGTACTGGACTGTGGATGCGCAATGGAGGTCTGGAGTGTAGAGCTGACACAACCCGTCCTGGCTGGATGTTTATTTTCGCCCTGCAAATGCTGCATTTGCAGGGCACTGGCACAGGACGCACTGGGCTGTGCAGACTCACCGGAGACACAGTACGCAGAGCCGGCGCAGGATATCCTGTATTTTAGAATTAACTTCATATGTTACATTGAGCCGGCAATTGTGCGTGATAGAGAATAACATGAGTGGACTGAAATGTATATATTTATACTGTATATAGTTTAAATTAAAATGACAACAATACAATACAATTCAATATAAAGACAATACGAACGGCCACTCCACTGTGGGCGCTCTGGTCATTGGGTACGCTTGCCCCCACCCTCCCATAGACCCTGGCAGGGTGCCACCAGGACCAGCACACACAGTGTGAAACCAAAACACAAAACATAAATAACTAAACACAAAACATACAATAATCACATTCCCACCCTCACACCTGATTGGAGGACCTCAAGCAGTTATACTGTGTATTTGTGGATGCATGTATTCCCACATTTATTCAATCAAACCTTCAGACAACCTCTATCAACCCATCTTTCCCAGTAAATCATCATTCTTCCATTTCCCTCCAATATACTGTATCCCAATATATCCCTCCATTCTACCATTGTGTCTCACTAGGGACTTGAACTTCCCCATTTGCAACATTTCTGCTGCAATTGCCCCAAAAATAAACACTACCCAAGAGCACAATGATATTTCTTATTGAATGACTGTGGTCCTTCAAATCCCCCAACAATACAGTTTGCAGTCTCTCTCTCTCTCTCTCTCTCTCTCTCTCTCTCTCTCTCTCTCTCTCTCTCTCTCTCTCTCACAGAAGTTTACCAATATGCTCGTCTGTCCTATGAACCTTGTTTTGATGACCCCCCCCATCCACACACACTCACTGTTGATTGCTTTTAATTATTGTCAACTGTGCTGAATTGTTTATCTCATATGTAAAATATAGTTCTAGGTTCTGATAACTGTCTAAAATGTTATGTTTTCAATGTTGCATGCTCTTCTCTTTGGTGTTTGTGTATGGAGGTGTATTACAGGTATATAAAATACATTCCATTACAAAAAAACGCACAGCAGCACTAACTAGTAGCAGATCTCTCTGTTGTGTTTACAAGATATCAGAGGGCATCATTAAGAGGACCATCTTTGTAGTTTAGTGCATTATCAAATAGTACTGACATGTCAGGATACTGCTGAGCAAAGTGCACTTGCTCTGTTTAGTCAAATCAATCAAATGTATTTATATAGCCCTTCATACATCAGCTGATATCTCAAAGTGCTGTGCAGAAACCCAGCCTAAAACCCCAAACCGCAAGCAATGCAGGTGTTGAAGCACGTTGGCTTGGAAAAACTCCCTAGAAAGGCCAACACCTAGGAAGAAACCTAGAGAGGAACCAGGATATGAGAGGTGGCCAGTCCTCTTCTGGCTGTGCCAGGTGGAGATTATAACAGAACATGGCCAAAATGTTCAAATGTTCATAAATGACCAGCATGGTCAAATAATAGGTCTGGGACAGGTAGCACGTCCGGTGAACAGGTCAGGATTCCATAGCCGCAGGCAGAACAGTTGAAACTGGAGCAGCAGCACAGCCAGGTGGACTGGGGACAGCAAGGAGTCATCATGCCAGGTAGTCCTGAGGCATGGTCCGAGAGCTCAGGTCCTCCGAGAGAGAGAAAGAGAATTAGAGAGAGCATACTTAAATTCACACAGGACACCAGATAAGACAGGAGAAGTACTCCAGATATAACAAACTGACCCTAGCCCCCTGACACATAAACTATTGCAGCATAAATACTGTTTACTTCAGATGAGAAGGGATCCGTCCCAAAGATTGATACCCTGATCAACGTAGATCCCACATCTTCCCTATACATGTCTGCCTGTACTGTGGTGCAATGCACCAACTCTTCCCCAGTCTTTTAAGGGCATCCTCATCCATACTCTGCCAAGTGATTGGGTATTCCTTTGCCTGCAACATTGTGAGATGGTACACCAAAAAAGAAGCAATGTTAAGATAACTATTTGAAGTCAGCAAATTTAAGAGATAAAGAATATGGACAAATGTCATATTTTTGTTCCAGATGTCACTAACACCTCATTTAACTAATTGTGCTTTAAATTGTAGGCCAAGAATAGTTGAACATTGTGTTTGTCCTGGGCAGCAATACAAATGTGCAAAGAGAGCAGTTTCCTGGGACAGAAATCACCAACGTTTGTATTTTAGAATTAACTTCATATGTTACATTGATCCGACAATTGTGCGTGATAGAGAATAACATGAGTGGACTGAAATATATATATTTATACTGTATATAGTTTAAATTAAAATGACAACAATACAATACAATTCAATATAAAGACAATACGAACGGCCACTCCACTGTGGGCGCTCTGGTCATTGGGTACGCTTGCCCCCACCCTCCCATAGACCCTGGCAGGGTGCCACCAGGACCAGCACACACAGTGTGAAACCAAAACACAAAACATAAATATCTATACACAAAACATACAATAATCACATTCCCACCCTCACACCCGATTGGAGGACCTCAAGCAGTTATACTGTGTATTTGTGGATGCATGTATTCCCACATTTATTCAATCAAACCTTCAGACAACCTCTATCAACCCATCTTTCCCAGTAAATCATCATTCTACCATTTCCCTCCAATATACTGTAGCCCAATATATCCCTCCATTCTACCATTGTGTCTCACTAGGGACTTGTACCTCCCCATTTGCAACATTTCTGCTGCAATTGCCCCAAAAATAAACACTTTACCCAAGAGCAAAATGATATTTCTTATTGAATGACTGTGGTCCTTCAAATCCCCCAACAATACAGTTTGCAGTCTCTCTCTCTCTCTCTCTCTCTCTCTCTCTCTCTCTCTCTCTCTCTCAAAGAAGTTTACCGATATGCTCGTCTGTCCTATGAACCTTGTTTTGATGACCCTCCCCCATCCGCACACACTCACTGTTGATTGCTTTTAATTATTGTCAACTGTGCTGAATTGTTTATGTCATATGTAAAATATAGTTCTAGGTTCTGATAACTGTCTAAAATGTTATGTTTTCAATGTTGCATGCTCTTCTCTTTGGTGTTTGTGTATGGAGGTGTATTACAGGAACATAAAATATATTCCATTACAAAAAAACGCACAGCAGCACTAACTAGTAGCAGATCTCTCTGTTGTGTTTACAAGATATCAGAGGGCATCATGAAGAGGACCATCTTTGTAGTTTAGTGCATTATCAAATAGTACTGACATGTCAGGATACTGCTGAGCAAAGTGCACTTGCTCTGTTTAGTCAAATCAAATCAAATGTATTTATATAGCCCTTCATACATCAACTGATATTTCAAAGTGCTGTACAGAAACCCAGCCTAAACCCCCAAACACAAGCAATGCAGGTGTTGAAGCACCTTGGCTAGGAAAAACTCCCTAGAAAGGCCAAAACCTAGGAAGAAACCGAGAGAGGAACCAGGATATGAGAGGTGGCCAGTCCTCTTCTGGCTGTGCCGGGTGGAGATTATAACAGAACATGGCCAAAATGTTCAAATGTTCATAAATGACCAGCATGGTCAAATAATAGGTCTGGGACAGGTAGCACGTCCGGTGAACAGGTCAGGATTCCATAGCCGCAGGCAGAACAGTTGAAACTGGAGCAGCAGCACAGCCAGGTGGACTGGGGACAGCAAGGAGTCTTCATGCCAGGTAGTCCTGAGGCATGGTCCGAGGGCTCAGGTCCTCCGAGAGAGAGAAAGAGAATTAGAGAGAGCATACTAAAATTCACACAGGACACCAGATAAGACAGGAGAAGTACTCCAGATATAACAAACTGACCCTAGCCCCCCGACACATAAACTATTGCTGCATAAACAACATTGTGAGATGGTACACCAAAAAAGAAGCAATGTTAAGATAACTATTTGAAGTCAGCAAATTTAAGAGATAAAGAATATGGACAAATGTAATTGTATTGTTCCAGCCATCACTAACACCTCATTTAATTAACTAATTGTGGTTTAAATTGTAGGCCAAGAATAGTTGAACATGGTGTTTGTCCTGGGCAGCACTACAAATGTCCACAGAGTGCAGTTTCCTGGGAAAGAAATAACCTACTTCTGTATTTTAGAATGAACTTCATATGTTACAATGAGCTGACAATTATGTCATAGAGAATAACATGAGTGGATGGAAAATTATATATACTGTATATATATATATGTTTTTCATTTTAATTAAAACAACACACTACAATACTAAGACAATACGAATGGCCGCTCCCCTCAGTGGGTGCTCTGGTCAGTGGGTGCCTTGTCCCCACCTGACCCATGTTGCCGTCAGGGCGCCACCAGGACCAGCACACACAGTGCTCACAGCGTGAAACCAAAACACTAAATATAAATAACTAAACACAAAACATACAATAATCACATTCCCACCCTCACCCCTGATTGGAGGACCATATATTTTGTATATGCATTCATTCCCACATTCATTCAGTCATACCTTCAGACAGCCACATATCAACCCATCTTTCCCAGTAAATAATCATTCTACCGTTTCCTCTTAAAATACATCCCTCCATTCTATCATGTTGTCTCACGAGGGACTTGAACCTCCCAATCTGCAACATTTATGCCGAAATTGCCCCACCAAAAAAACATGGTATTTCTTATTGAAGGACTGTGGTCTATTTCTATGTCTGGCCTGATATGGTTCTCAATCAGAGGCAGGTGTTAGTCATTGTCTCTGATTGGGAACCATATTTAGGTAGCCTGGGTTTCACTGTGTGTTTGTGGGTGATTGTTCCTGTCTCTGTGTAGTTTCACCAGATAGGCTCGGTCACTTTGGTTTTTCTTTTTACTTGTTTTGGAAGAGAAGAGAACGAGCGCCATTCTCCTTGCGGAGATGGTGCTAAATACATCAACACGGTCGGTCCCTGGGATTGGGCTGGCCAACACGATTCGGTTTGCTTGGAAGGAAAAGGAGTTGGAGCCTTTAGGACAGGAATCTTTTGGAAAGATAATATTGATGGGGATTCTAAAGCTGACGGTGAAGGACGTGTTTTGAGAGGTGAGGGCCTTTCTGGGGAGGTACATGGATAACGTTTCCTCAGCAAGGCACCTCAACGACTCCCTTGGGTTTTGGAATGGGAGGAGAGGCTTCCAGGCACTCCTCAGGGAGGACCCAAAGGGACATGGTGGCTACCTCCATCCTCCTGCTATGTTCTTCCTAGGGGCTGACAGGGGGACGTTGTTTTATGCACGCCAGCCCCCATTTTGCAGGCGCTGTATGGTCTACGGCCACATATTCGCTTCGTGCAGCACAAGAAAATGCAGATTTTGTGGATCTGAGGAACACGAGGCGAGGGATTGTGACAAGCCTAAGGCGTGCCACGGGTGTGGCTCGTCAGCACACCTGTGGCGGGGGTGCCCGGCTCGTCAGAGGTCATATGCGTCTGCGGCTGGGGGGGGAGCAGGAGCGGGGGATGGGGGAAGAAGAGGAGGGAAAGGAAGCACGCCTCATGACCAGAGTACAGGTCCAGAGTGGAAGGCCACAAGGAAGGAGGAGTAGCAAGAAGCGGCGGATGGAAGAGAGAAGGAAACGGAAGGCACGGGAGTAGGAGAACCAGGAAAAGTGGCGGAAGAAGGCAACCGAGTGGAGGAGCATGAGAGAGAAGAAAGCGAGGGAGGAGTGTTGGAGAAGGAGACTGTGGAAGAGCAAGTGGACTGGGGGGAAAGTGCCCTGGTGGAAGAGATGAGGGGTATGGTGGAGGAGCTGGCGGGGGGGGGGGAGGGTTGCATCTCTCCACTGCCTGGGTTGCTGTTGGTTTCCCCAGGCCCTCAACTTCTGTTGGGTGGGGACACACCTAACAAGGCTCAGGACTGGGTACAGGAGGAGGTGGGGAGATTTTTGTTCGGGGACAGCCTCCCCAATTTTTTTTTTCCAATCCAGCTGCAGTACTGGGGAGGGGGAGGATTGTGGGAGTAGACCCAGGGTGCAGGGCACCCCGGAGCCAAACACTATTCCTGCATCCTGGGTTGGTGAGATGGAGGAAGAGGGGGGGATGTCGGGAGGACTGATGGTGTTCTCACCGGTAGATATGGAGCAGGGGAGCATCGGGTGAGTCTCCTGTTTTTGTTTTTTTCTGTCTGGGTTTAGAATTTCAGTGTATTACATGTTTTTATTTTATTCTTTCATGGGGTCTAATTTTACTTTTGTTAGTTTAAATGTAAGGGGTTTAAGGGATTTTGTTAAGAGGAGGGCGGTTTTTAGTTATTTGGAGGGTGTGGGGTTTGATTTTTGTTTTTTACAGGAGGTTCACCTGAGGGATGGAGGGATGTTAGTAGGTTTAAGAGGGAGTGGGACAAGGGGGAGTCGGTTTGGGGTATTGGAGGGGTGCACTCATCGGGGGTGTGCACTCATCGGGGGTAGGGATTTTGTGTGGGCACAGGGAGGTAAAAGTGGAGGATTCTTTTGTGGTAATGCAGGGGAGGGCTATAGGGGTGGATGTCACGATAAGGGATTGTAAATTTAGATTAGTGGTGGTGTATGGGCCACAGGTGGTGGCAGACAGGAGGGAGATGGTGGACTGCCTGACGCCCCTGTGTGTCACAAATAGGAAATTAGTGATAGGGGGGGATTTTAATACAGATTTAGGAATAGGGGGTGATAGCAGTGCAGGAGCCATTGCCGGGCTAATGGCTTGCCATGGTCTGGTAGATGGTGGTCTGCACACTACTCCGAAAATGGCCGGTCCTACATGGCGCAACTCCAGGGGGGTTGAGCAGAGGCTCGACTATATTTTTGTACCCAGGTCTTTGGGTAAGTTGTCTGGGCGGCTGTTGCCTGTTTTCTTTTCGGATTACGACGGGGTGCTCCTGCAGGTGGGGTCGCCAGTCTGCCTCTTTGGTAGGGGGTACTGGAAGTTAGATCAGGATGTGCTGGAGGAGCAGGCTTTTGTTGACGGGTTTTATGGTTTCTTTTGGAGGCTTGAAGGCCTCCGGTCCATGTGCGAGGGGGTGTTAAAGTGGTGGGAATTAGTTAAGGTGAGGATTAGGGCTTTTATAATAGGGTATTGCAAGAGGGAAAAAAGGGAGGAGAGGAGGGAGGTGGATCGTATCCAAAGGTTAATTGAACTCGAATACGAGGCAGGCAACCTCGGCGGGTCGTTTGACTGGGAGAGATTCGCAACCCTAAAGGCGCAGCTCAGGGAGTTGCAGGAGCGGAAGGCTCGAGCTTTCCTGGAGCGTGCGCATAGTGGCTCTAGAACATAATGAGACTAGTTTTGCTATGTTCTTTAAGTCGGTTAGGGCCAGACAGAGTAGGAAGGTAATGCATGGCGTTAGGGAAGAAAATGGTAGTATAGTTAGAGAACCAGAGGATATGGTCAGGGTGACAACTGATCATTTCCAAGGTTTATTTAAGGAAAGGGAAATAGATGTAGAGCAGGGAAATGTGTTTTTAGAACACTTGTCCAGGCGGTTGCCGGAGGACATTAGAGAAGTGATGGAGGCCCAGATTTCAGTAGAAGAGGTTGAGAGCGCTCTTAGGAGGATGGGAAATGGGAAGGTGCCTGGGATGGATGGGCTGCCGGCTGAGTTTTATCTCAAGTTTTGGGGTATACATGGACCAGTGGTCCTCGAAGTCTTGAAGGCCATCCTTGAGACGGGGTCCCGGGGGATCAATGGCTGTTGGTGTGCTGTCACTTTTATATAAGAAGGGGGAAGTAACAGACCTTGACAACTGGCGGCCGTTGACCATGCTGTGTGTAGATCACAAGCTACTTGCAAAGGTTTTAGCAGACCGGTTGCACACAGCCCTTCCCTACGTCGTCCATGAGGATCAGACGTGCGCGGTAGAGGGCCGCTCTATTAGATGGAACCTACAGTTAATCAGGGACTCCATCGCTTGGGTTGAAGATAGAGGACTGCCTTTAATGGTAGCAGCGCTAGATCAGGCGAAAGCCTTTGATCGCGTGAATAGATCCTTTTTATTCAGAGTGTGAGGTCGATTAGGATTTGGGGAGAAGTTCATAGGATGGATTCGTACATTATATGTCGGAGCGGGGTGCCGAGTTAGTGTAAATAGTCACTTGGGTGATGTTTTTGACCTCTCGTCTGGGGTCAGGCAGGGGTGCCCACTCTTGGCTCTCCTCTTCGTTCTGTACATGGAGCCTCTGGGGGCTGCCATTAGGGCAGACACAGGGGTGGAAGGCTTGTTGATCCCTGGAAGTGGTGGGCTGCGTGTTAAGATGACGCAGTACGCCGACGACACTTCCTTGCTGCTGTGCAAGGACTCGTGCCTGACAAGGTCCCTTGCCATCTTTGGGGATTTCACCCGAGCGTCGGGAGCGGTTCTGAACCATGCAAAGTCTTCCGTCAAGTTTTTCGGAAGATGGCACGGTAGAACGGATGTGCCCAGGGGGTTATCTCTATGTGAGGGGTCCCTGAGGATTCTCGGGGTCCATTTTGAGACCTCCGGCTCAGCGTCGCTAAACTGGAACATGCGTATCGCAGTGGTACAGAGGAAGCTAGCAATGTGGAAGGCTAGGTATTTGTCTTTTATGGGCAAAGTCCTGGTCATTAAAGGTGGATGTGTTGCCATATCTTTTGTATTTGGCGTACATCTACCCATTGCCGGCTTGTCTGAGGAGGCCTCTAGTGAGGCTTGTGTTTCAGTTCATGTGGAGTGGCAGGTGCGAGTGTGTCGCCAGGGCACGCATGCTCTGTCCCATCAGGGAGGGAGGTAGGGGGTACCACATTTCCCCTCAAGCTGGACGCAATTTTTGTTTCTTTCTTGTTAACGGAGCTTGCTCATCCAGTGATACACCCGTCGGTTACCTCCTGCGGGTGTTCTTCTCAATTCAGGCGAGAAGCGTAATGGTGTGGTATAACACGGGTCCTCGTGCGGAACAGCTGCCGTGGCACTTTGGTCATGCGGCCAAGTGGCTGCGTGCGCACCCTGAGGTTGAAGTTGCCCGAGTAGGTCTAGATCACAGGCACCTGTACGAGGAGGTCAGAAAGGCAGGGAGTCCGGCGCCTGTAGTGGGCATCTCAGAAGTGGTCAGGGAGGGAGTGCAGGCGCGGGTCTGGACAACAGGCTCAAGGACCTGAATTGGTTGAGCCTCCATAAGTGCTTGCAGGTACGTTCCATCATGTACCGGTATAGTTTGGTGCAATCCCCCACCTGTCCAAGATCCTCTTGTGGCAGAGAGAGGAGACTGTGCGCCATGTCTTTTGGGACTGTGCCTTTGACGGAGTAGTATGGGCTAGGGCACAGGTGTTGTTAGGTTTGGTAAGGGGGGATTTTGTATTGTTGTGGGCCAGGTTAGAGAGAGGTGTATGGAGAGCAAGAGGGACGGATAGGGACAGGTTTCTGCTCTGGCTTCTCATGAGTCTCTTTAAATGGGGGCTGTGGGAAGCCAGGCAGAACATGGTGAAGACAGGGAGAGATTGGGGGGTGGAAGGGATAGTGAGGAGGGTGGAAGGAGATTTGAGGGGCAGGGTGAAGAGAGAGGAGAGGAAGTGGGGGCAGCATGCTGCTCGGGGGAGGTGGAAGGGGGGTTTAGGGCTGGGTGTCATTTAGATTTGTAAGGGGATAGATTAGGGACGGGGAGATAGGGAAAGGTAGTTTGTAGGGTGACGGGGAGGGAAGATGCTCCCCTGAGGATTTGTTTGGGGTTTTTGTTTTGTTAAAATTAAAATACCATTATTGGAGTATGTATGAAAATTATGAGTTGTAAAGAATGAATGGTATTGAAGGTAATAAATTATTTTTTATTTAAAAAAAAGGGCTGTTTCGGTTTTCCACGTTTGTTGTTTTGTATAGTTCGTGTTTCATCTTCATTAAAACCTCTTGATACTCCCCATCCCGTATCCGGGATCGTGAATAAAGCCTCAGGCTCATTAGCATAACGCAACGTTAACGATTTCTGAAAATCGCAAATGAAATGAAAATAATATGCCTGCTCTCAAGCTTAGCCTTTTCTTAACAACACTGTCATTTCAGATTTTCAAAATATGCTTTTGAACCATAGCAAATCAAGCATTTGTGTAAGAGTATTGCAAGCTAGCTTAGCATTTTGCGTAGCATTTAGCACGGAACATTTTCACAAAAAACCAGATAACCAAATAAATAAAATCATTTACCTTTGAAGAGCTTCAGATGTTTTCAATGAGGAGACTCTCAGTTACATAGCAAATGTTCAGTTTTTCCTGAAAGAATTTTTTTGTGGGAGAAATCGCTCCGTTTTGTACATCACATTTGGCTACCGAAACTAACCGAAAATTCAGTCACCAAAACGTCAAACTTTTCCAAATTAACTCCATAATATCGACCGAAACATGGCAAACGTTGTTTAGAATCAATCCTCAAGGTGTTTTTTCACATATCTCTTACATTTACATTACATTTAAGTCATTTAGCAGACGCTCTTATCCAGAGCGACTTACAAATTGGCGAATTCACCTTCTGACATCCAGTGGAACAGCCACTTTACAATAGTGCATCTAAATCATTAAGGGGGGGTGGTGAGAAGGATTACTTATCCTATCCTAGTTATTCCTTGAAGAGGTGGGGTTTCAGGTGTCTCCGGAAGGTGGTGATTGACTCCGCTGTCCTGGCGTCGTGAGGGAGTTTGTTCCACCATTGGGGGGCCAGAGCAGCGAACAGTTTTGACTGGGCTGAGCGGGAACTGTACTTCCTCAATGGTAGGGAGGCGAGCAGGCCAGAGGTGGATGAACGCAGTGCCCTTGCTTGGGTGTAGGGCCTGATCAGAGCCTGGAGGTACTGCGGTGCCGTTCCCCTCACAGCTCCGTAGGCAAGCACCATGGTCTTGTAGCGGATGCGAGCTTCAACTGGAAGCCAGTGGAGAGAGCGAGGAGCGGGGTGACGTGAGAGAACTTGGGAAGGTTGAACACCAGACGGGCTGCGGCGTTCTGGATGAGTTGTAGGGGTTTAATGGCACAGGCAGGGAGCCCAGCCAACAGCGAGTTGCAGTAATCCAGGCGGGAGATGACAAGTGCCTGGATTAGGACCTGCGCCGCTTCCTGTGTGAGGCAGGGTCGTACTCTGCGGATGTTGTAGAGCATGAACCTACAGGAACGGGCCACCGCCATGATGTTGGTTGAGAACGACAGGGTGTTGTCCAGGATCACGCCAAGGTTCTTAGCGCTCTGGGAGGAGGACACAATGGAGTTGTCAACCGTGATGGCGAGATCATGGAACGGGCAGTCCTTCCCCGGGAGGAAGAGCAGCTCCGTCTTGCCGAGGTTCAGCTTGAGGTGGTGATCCGTCATCCACACTGATATGTCTGCCAGACATGCAGAGATGCGATTCGCCACCTGGTCATCAGAAGGGGGAAAGGAGAAGATTAATTGTGTGTCGTCTGCATAGCAATGATAGGAGAGACCATGTGAGGTTATGACAGAGCCAAGTGACTTGGTGTATAGCGAGAATAGGAGAGGGCCTAGAACAGAGCCCTGGGGGACACCAGTGGTGAGAGCGCGTGGCGAGGAGACAGATTCTCGCCACGCCACCTGGTAGGAGCGACCTGTCAGGTAGGACGCAATCCAAGCGTGGGCCGCGCCGGAGATGCCCAACTCGGAGAGGGTGGAGAGGAGGATCTGATGGTTCACAGTATCGAAGGCAGCCGATAGGTCTAGAAGGATGAGAGCAGAGGAGAGAGAGTTAGCTTTAGCAGTGCGGAGCGCCTCCGTGATGCAGAGAAGAGCAGTCTCAGTTGAATGACTAGTCTTGAAACCTGACTGATTTGGATCAAGAAGGTCATTCTGAGAGAGATAGCGGGAGAGCTGGCCAAGGACGGCACGTTCAAGAGTTTTGGAGAGAAAAGAAAGAAGGGATACTGGTCTGTAGTTGTTGACATCGGAGGGATCGAGTGTAGGTTTTTTCAGAAGGGATGCAACTCTCGCTCTCTTGAAGACGGAAGGGACGTAGCCAGCGGTCAGGGATGAGTTGATGAGCGAGGTGAGGTAAGGGAGAAGGTCCCCGGAAATGGTCTGGAGGAGAGAGGAGGGGATAGGGTCGAGCGGGCAGGTTGTTGGGCGGCCGGCCGTCACAAGAAGCGAGATTTCATCTGGAGAGAGAGGGGAGAAAGAGGTCAGAGCACAGGGTAGGGCAGTGTGAGCAGAACCAGCGGTGTCGTTTGACTTAGCAAACGAGGATCGGATGTCGTCGACCTTCTTTTCAAAATGGTTGACGAAGTCATCTGCAGAGAGGGAGGAGGGGGGGAGGGGGAGGAGGATTCAGGAGGGAGGAGAAGGTGGCAAAGAGCTTCCTAGGGTTAGAGGCAGATGCTTGGAATTTAGAGTGGTAGAAAGTGGCTTTAGCAGCAGAGACAGAGGAGGAAAATGTAGAGAGGAGGGAGTGAAAGGATGCCAGGTCCGCAGGGAGGCGAGTTTTCCTCCATTTCCGCTCGGCTGCCCGGAGCTCTGTTCTGTGAGCTCGCAATGAGTCATCGAGCCACGGAGCGGGAGGGGAGGACCGAGCCGGCCTGGAGGATAGGGGACATAGAGAGTCAAAAGATGCAGAAAGGGAAGAGAGGAGGGTTGAGGAGGCAGAGTCAGGAGAAAGGTTGGAGAAGGTATGAGCAGAGGGAAGAGATGATAGGATGGAAGAGGAAAGAGTAGCGGGGGAGAGAGAGCGAAGGTTGGGACGGCGCGATACCATCCGAGTAGGGGCAGTGTGGGAAGTGTTGGATGAGAGCGAGAGGGAAAAGGATACAAGGTAGTGGTCGGAGACTTGGAGGGGAGTTGCAGTGAGGTTAGTGGAAGAACAGCATCTAGTAAAGATGAGGTCGAGCGTATTGCCTGCCTTGTGAGTAGGGGGAAGGTGAGAGGGTGAGGTCAAAAGAGGAGAGGAGTGGAAAGAAGGAGGCAGAGAGGAATGAGTCAAAGGTAGACGTGGGGAGGTTAAAGTCGCCCAGGACTGTGAGAGGTGAGCCGTCCTCAGGAAAGGAGCTTATCAAGGCATCAAGCTCATTGATGAACTCTCCGAGGGAACCTGGAGGGCGATAAATGATAAGAATGTTAAGCTTGAAAGGGCTGGTAACTGTGACAGCATGGAATTCAAAGGAGGCGATAGATAGATGGGTAAGGGGAGAGAGAAGAATGACCACTTGGGAGAGATGAGGATCCCGGTGCCACCACCCCGCTGACCAGAAGCTCTCGGGGTGTGCGAGAACACGTGGGCGGACGAAGAGAGAGCAGTAGGAGTAGCAGTGTTATCTGTGGTGATCCATGTTTCCGTCAGTGCCAGGAAGTCGAGGGACTGGAGGGAGGCATAGGCTGAGATGAACTCTGCCTTGTTGGCCGCAGATCGGCAGTTCCAGAGGCTACCGGAGACCAGGAACTCCACGTGGGTCGTGCGCGCTGGGACCACCAGATTAGGTGGCCGCGGCCACGCGGTGTGGAGCGTTTGCATGGTCTGTGCAGAGAGGAGAGAACAGGGATAGATAGACACATAGTTAACAGGGTACAGAAGAGGCTACGCTAATGCAAAGGAGATTGGAATGACAAGTGGACTACACGTCTCGAATGTTCAGAAAGTTAAGCTTACGTAGCAAGAATTTTATTGACTAAAATGATTGAAATGATACAGTACTGCTGGAGTAGGCTAGCTGGTAGTGGCTGCGATGTTGACACTACACTAATCAAGTCGTTCCGTCGAGTGTAATAGTTTCTACAGTGCTGCTATTCGGGGGCTAGCTGGCTAGCTAGCAAGGTTGATTGCGTTCCGTTACTTTAAAAGAACGACAATAGCTGGTTGGCTAACCTAGAAAATCGCTCTAGGCTACACAATTGTCTTAGATACAAAGACGGCTATGTAGCTAGCTAGCTACGATCAAACAAAACAAACCGTTGTACTGTAATAGTTACTACAGTGCCGTTATTCGGGGCTAGCTGGCTAGCTACGTTAGAAGAACGACAATAGCTGGCCAGCTAACCTAGAAAATCGCTCTAGGCTACACAATTGTCTTAGATACAAAGACGGCTATGTAGCTAGCTAGCTACGATCAAACAAAACAAACCATTCATTGATATGTCGTTCGTGGAAGCATGCTTTCCCTCAGAATCCCATAGAAAAATACCAGCAGCTGAAAATGACGGACCAATTTCGACGGAGGACACTGGGCGGACACCTGGAAAATGTAGTCTCTTATGGTCAATCTTCCAATGATATGCCTACAAATACGTCACAATGCTGCAGACACCTTGGGGAAACGATAGATAGGGCAGGCTCATTCCTCTCGCATTCACAGCCATATAAGGAGACAATGGAAAACAGAGCCTCAAAAATCCTGCTCATTTCCTGGTTGCCGTTTCATCTTGGTTTTGCCTGTAGCTCCCGTTCTAGGGCACCCACAGACAATATCTTTGCAGTTCTGGATAATTCAGAGTGTTTTCTTTCCAAAGCTACCAATTATATGCATAGTCGAGCATCTTTTTGTGACAAAATATCTTGTTTAATACAGGAACGTTTTTCATCCAAAAATGAAATTGCGACCCCAGAGTTTCAAGAGGTTAAAGATGTATCTAACTAACGACGCTGCATTTTGGTCCGATCCTTGTTCCACCTCTTCGTCAGAGGAGGAGTTAGAAGAAACCCGTTACAGAATCACCCACCAACCAAGGACCAAGCGGCGTGGTAACAGGCAACAGCGGCAGCAGGAGCAACACAGAGAGGAAAGGACATGGGAACAGAATCTGGACTACACTACGTGGGAAGAAATAGACAGGTGGGCGGCCGACCCAGGAGGAGTGCCCGAGCCCGCCTGGGATTCGCTGGAGCAGTGTGAAGAGGGGTATAGAAAAATGGAGTTGTTGAAGCAAGCACGGCAGCGCGATAGGAAGCCCGGGAGTCAGCCTAAAAAAATTATTGGGGGAGGCTCACGGGGAGTATGACGACGCTAGGTAGGAGACCTGCGCCAACTTCCTGTGGTTACCGGAGCGTTGGAGAGACCGGGCAGGCACCGTGTTATGCTGTGGTGCGCACGGTGTCTCCAGTGCGGGTGCATAGCCCGGTGCGTTCTATTCCGGCTCTACGCATCTGGTCCCCAGTGCGTCTCCTTGGGCCGGCTTACATGGCACCAGCCTTACGCTCAGTATCCCCGTTTCGCCTGCATAGCCCAGTGCGGGGTATTCCACCATGCCGCACTGGCAGAGCGACCGGGAGTATTCAACCAGGTAAGGTTGGGCAGGCTCGGTGCTCAAGAGCTCCAATGCTCCTGCACGGTCCGGTCTACCCAGTACCACCTCCACACCCCAGCCCTCCGGTGGCAGCTCCCCGCACCAGGCTTCCTGTGCGTGTCCTCGGCTCAGTACCACCAGTGCCAGCACCACGCATCAAGCCTACTGTGCGCCTCACCTCTCCAGCGCTGCCGGAGCCTTCCTCCTCTCCTACGCTGCCGGAGTCTCCCGCCTGATTGGCGCTGCCGGAGCCTTCCGCCTTTACAGCTTTGCCGGAGTCTCCTGCCCGTTTAGCGCAGCCGGAACTGCCAGTCTGCATGGAGCAGCCAGAGCTGTCAGTCTGCATGGAGCAGCCGGAGATGCCAGTCTGCATGGAGCTGCTAGTCTGCAAGGAGCTGCTAGTCTGCAAGAAGCCGCCAGGGCTGCCTGTCAGCATGGAGCAGCCAGAGCCGCCAGTCAGCATGAAGCAGCCAGAGCTGTCAGTCAGCATGGAGCAGCCAGAGCCGTCAGTCTGCCAGGATCCACCAGTCAGCCAGACTCTTCCAGATCTGCCAGTCAGCCAGACTCTTCCAGATCTGCCAGTCAACCAGACTCTTCCAGATCTCAGTGCTGAGCTTCCCCTCAGTGCTGAGCTGCCCCTCTGTCCCGATTTGCCCCTCTGTCCCGAGCTGCCCTCTGTCCCGAGCTGCACCTCTGTCCCTAGCTGCCCCTCTGTCCCGTGTTATTTAGTAGGGTTGCCGTGGCTAGGAGGTCACGGAAGCGGACATGGTGGGGGAGGACTACGGTGAAGTGGGGGCCACGTCCAGCACCGGAGCCGCCACCGCGGACAGATGCCCACCCAGACCCTCCCCGATAGGTTCAGGTTTTGCGGCCGGAGTCCGCACCTTGGGGGGTTACTGTCACACCCTGACCATAGTTTATTTGTATGTTTCTATGTTTTGGTTGGTCAGGGTGTGATCTGAGTGGGCATTCTATGTTGGATGTCTTGTTTGTCTATTTCTATGTCTGGCCTGATATGGTTCTCAATCAGAGGCAGGTGTTAGTCATTGTCTCTGATTGGGAACCATATTTAGGTAGCCTGGGTTTCACTGTGTGTTTGTGGGTGATTGTTCCTGTCTCTGTGTTTGTTGCACCAGATAGGGCTGTTTCGGTTTTCCACGTTTGTTGTTTTGTATTGTTTGTGTTTCATCTTCATTAAAGATGTATAACTAACTAACCACGCTGCATTTTTTCCGATCCTTGTTCCACCTCTTCGTCAGAGGAGGAGTTAGAAGAAACCCGTTACAGGTAGTAGGTGCCAGGTGCACCGGTTTGTGTGAAGAACTGCAGCGCTGCTGATTTTTCCCTCTCACAGTTTCCTTTGTGTAAAAAAA